>NC_057748.1:2321474-2330454 GCF_004010195.1 Chiloscyllium plagiosum
CCTCTGTACCGGGTGCCCAAAGATCAGGAGCGTGGGACTGAAGTGCAGCCAAAAACAGAGGAGAAGGTTTTTCAGGCAATCAAAAAGGGAGTGCAAACGCCCACACCCAATATACACGTGGTCCACGGACTCCACAGCGCCACAGAACAAGCAGTTGGGCTGGGAGTCCGTGAACCACCGCAATCTGCGGTTGCAGGGGACTGCTGCGTGCAGCACACTCCACCCCAGATCCCCGAGAGAAAGGGGGAGGACTCCCGAGTAGAGAGCCCTCCACTGGGGATCCCCAACGCCTGGTGGCAACATTCTTGTTGATATTTGTCTGCCAGGGTTCCCTGATTGGACTAGATCAACAGGCCCAATTAGGGAACTCATATTCTATGAGGAGAAAGTGAGGTCTGCAGATGCTGGAGTAACTAGGGAGTTTCGGGCACAGGCCCTTCTTCATGATTCCTGAAGAAGGGCCTGTGCCCGAAACGTCGAATCTCCTGTTCCCTGGATGCTGCCTGACCTGCTGTGCTGTTCCAGCAATAAAGTTTCAACTCATATTCTATGAGGTCCACCTAGCTGACCTTGTTACAATTACTGCAGAATGAGAGTGTGAAATAGAATGGAATTTCCTCAGTTCTTAGTGCAAAATAAAATGTTTCCACCGCCAAATGTATCAGTAAACGTATCGCAATCCAGCAAGGTGTACAGACTCTGTTCCACTAAATCTTTCATCTTTAAAAATGATCATCTCACTCTCAGGTATAATGTCTTTCAATGAGTGCCACCTGGTGGCTTTCAGCAGTATAATGTGAAGAATGCACCAAGCTATAACCATGGCAACCAAAATGAGTGGGAGGAAGAGTTTTAATCAGCAAATCTTGTCAGGATTTGTGCTTCAGTCTCTGAAAGCCAGTTTACTTCTCTGTTTTTTTTTCTCAGAATATTGACTCGTTCCTCCCTCTCCCAGTTTCGAAGGCCTCACTACAATGTGTGCCAAGGGATTAGTCAGTGGCCTGATGGAGAACTTCTCCCGATGGAGCTGATCACTCATTTATTTGGTGGAGGAGATCTCAAACTTCTAGAATCTCCAATAATGGAAGGCTTGATTTCCAGAACACTGCTGCCAGCAACTCCCTTGCGCGGAAATGTATGAGGGGTGTTAAAATAATACAAAATTATACTAACTTGAATGATCAGCCATGATCATATTGAATGACAGGGCAGGCTCAAAGGGCTGAATGATGTTTTAATAAAAAAATGATGGAAGAACGTGAAGGTGGTTTGAAGAGACAGTGGAGCGGTCCTGTGCCAAAGCCTCCAGGAAAAACTGCAGTCAGAATTGGCAACCCTAACTGCATGATGTGTCAAGACCAATAACTGAGCTAATCCCAAAATATTGTCATTTTATTCATTAATTGAATATGGGTGTCACTGGCTAGGCCAGCACTTATTGCCTATCCCTAATTGCCCTGGAGAAGATGCTGCCTCTTGAATAGCTGCAGTCCATTTCATGCAGGGAAACCCACAATGCCATTGGGGGGAGGGAATTCCATGATTTTGACCCAGCAACACTGAAGGGACGGCGATTTCCAAGTCAAGATGGTGAATGGCTTGGAGGGGAACTTGCAGGGGATGGCGTTCCTATGGATCTACTGCCCTTGTCCTTCTAGATGGAAGTGGTCGTGGGTTTGGAAGGTGCTGTCTTAAGGAGCCTTGGTAAATTTCTGCAGTGCACCTTGTAGATGGTACACATTGCTGCTATTTTGTTTCGATGGCAGGGTGCAGTAAAGGTTTGTGGGTGTGGTGCCAGTCAAATGGCTGCATGTCTTGGATGATGTTAAGCTTCTTGAGTGTTTTGGAACTGCACCCATCCAGGCAAGTGGGGAGTATTCCATCACACTCCTGACTTGTGCTTTGTAGAAGCTGATTTACCTGCGGCAGATACCACATCTCTAACCTGGTGTTACAGCCACTGTATTTATGTGGCTGATTAGGTACAGATTCTGATCAATGCTGACTCCCAGGATGTCGATAGTGGGAAATTTTGTGATGATAATGCCATTGAATGTCTCTCTTCTTGGAGGTGGTCTTTGCCTGGCACACATCTGGTGCAAATGTTACTTATCACTTGTATTATTCAGGATTGCTGCACTTGGGCATGCACTGCGTCCGTGCCTTTGGAGTTGCAAATTGCACTGAACATTGTGGAATCATGAGCAAACATTCCCAATTCTGATAAAGGGACAGTCGTTAATTAAAAGTTGAAGTTGGATGAGCTGAAAACACAACCCTGAGGAACTCCTTCAAAGAGGTCCTAGAGCTGAGATGATTAACATCTAATAATCACCATCATGATCCTTTGTGCTAGTATGATTCAAACCAGTGGAGTTTTTGCACCTGATTCCTATGACTTGAGTTTTGCAAGGGCCTCTTCGTGCACTCAGTCAAGTGTGATAGTGTAAGGGTTAACCCTATTGCAGCCTCAACATCAAGTACAGTCACTCTTGTTTCACCTCTGGAACTTAGCTCTTTTGTCCTTGCTTGAACAAATGCTGTAATGATGTTAGGATCTGAGATGTCCTGGCACAACTCAGACTGAGCATCAGAAAGCAGGTTATTGTTGAGCAGGTGCTGTTTGAGAACTGGCCTTGACAATATCCACCTTCAAATTTCCAGCAAGATAGAATCTAACCATTACCTTTTAACACTTAGCATTGTTCTCATCACTGAATCTTTCATGATCCACATCTTGGGCATTACAATTGATCAGAAACTGAGAATTGGCAATATAAATATTATGTTACGAGAGAAGGTCAGAGGCTAGGAATCCTGCAGCACGTAATTATTTTATTATATTTCACAACCGGGTGGATAGAGTTTCAGGGAGAAACAGCAAAATGTCAACAATATCAGGCATTTGTATTGTACCTTTAACATATTCAAAACATCTCAAGGCCTTATAAAAGTCTATAAAATTATGAGGGGCATGGATAGGGTAAATAGACAAAGTCTTTTCCCGGGGTAGGGGAGTCCAGAACTAGAGGGCATGGGTTTAGGGTGGGGAGGAAAGATATAAAAGAGCCCTAAGGGGCAACATTTTCATGCAGAGGGTGGTATGTGTATGGAATGAGCTGTCAGAGGAAGTGGTGGAGGCTGGTACAATTGTAACATTTAAAAGGCATCTGGATGGGTATATGAATAGGAAGGGTTTGGAGGGATATGGTGCTGGTAGATGGGACTGCATTGGGTTGGGATATCTGCATGTTTCCATGGTGTATATCTCTATGACTCTATGCTTTCCAGTAGCGCATATGGAACAAAAATGTAATACAGTACCAAGCTACATAAGGAGACATTAGAACACAAGAATCAAGAGTTTGGCGAAAGATGTTGGCTTTAAAGAGTGTAGGTCTTAGAGAAGGGGATAGTGGTCAAGAGGTTTAGGGAGGGAATTCCAAAGTTTAGGATCTAGGCAGCTGGAGGCTTGGCAGAGATGCAACAGGTAGTTGAGATTAAACACACAGCAATTATAAAACAAGGATAAGAATTTTGAAGCTATGGTGATGGTGGGTGGCACTTAACAATGTCAGAAAGAGATTTGAGATACTGGAATTATTTTCACTGGAACACAGTAAGCTGAAGAAATTTTAATAGCCTATTCTCAAGCATTTGTATTTGATTCTTGTCAAGTGGAGACAGAAAAAGAGCTTGGAAGTTGCTTATAAAATTTCTTCAGCTTTCTGTGTTCAAATGAAAATAGTTCCAGTGTCTTATATCGCTCTTCATAACCCTAAATCTTTATGTTTTCAATTACACTGTTGATGTATGAAGAGAGATTGGGTTGGCTAGAACTTTGTTCACTGGAGTTTAGAAGAATGAGGAGGGATCTCATAAAATCCTGTAATAATGGAACAGGATTGGATGGGATAAATACAGGGAGGTAGTCCCCAATGACCAGATCCAGGGGTTACAGTCTAAGGATGTGGGACAGGCTATTTAGGACTGAGATGAGGAGAAATGTCTTCACCCATAGAGTGGGGAGCCTGTGGAATTCTCTGCCACAGAAAGCAGTTGAGGCCAAAACATTAAATGTTTTCAAGAAGAAGTTAAATATAGTTCTTGGGGCTAGAGCGATCAAAGGGTATAGGGAGAAAGTGGGAATAGGGGACTGAGTTGGATGGTCAGCCAGGATATTGAATGGCATAGCAGGTTCAAAGGACTGAATGGCCGACTCCTCCTCCAATTTTCAATGTTTCTCCGTTTCCACTGTGGCATTTACTTCTCTGAGCTTTTCTCTCTCTTTCTTTTTGAGAAGCAAATGCATATTCATAAGTTTGTTTCTTCACCCTGAATCTCCATTATGCTGAAGTAAAGCTCATTGCAGCACCTCCTACCTCTTGTCTCTTTTTCCCAGGCACACAACCATAATTTTTTTCAACACAGATTCTTTCCTTCTCCTACAGTTTACATTCAATTCAAAACCAAATTCTTAATTTCCCACCCTAATAGCACTGTGGGTGTACATAAAACACACAGAGCTTATTCAATACAGTGCTGAAAATGTGTTGCTGGAATAGGTCGGAGTAGGGTGGGGGCGGAGAGGTCAAGAAGAAGACTGCAGGTCAGGGAGGCGGTGCCGGGCTGGAGGGATTCGGCTGAGACAAGGTGGGGGGAGGGGGGATGAAGAAACTGGTGAAGTCCAAGTTCATCCCCTGTGGTTGGAGGGTTCCCAGTCGGAAGATAAGATGCTCCTCCTCCGACCGTCGGGTTGTTGTGGTTTGGCGGTGGATGAGTCCAATGACCTGCATATCCTCGGTGGAGTGGGAGGGGGAGTTGAAATGCTGTGCCACAGGTTGGTTGGGTTGGTTCGTCCGGGTGGCCCAGAGGTGCTCTCTGAATCGCTCCGCAAGTAGGCGGCCTGTCTCCCCAATATAGAGGAGGCCACACCGGCTGCAGCGGATGCAGTAGATGATGTGGGTGGAGGTGCAGGTGAATCTGTGGCGGATATGGAAGTTTCCCTTGGGGCCTTGGAGAGAAGTGAGGGGGGAGGTGTGGGCGCAAGTGTTGCACCTCCTGCGGTTGCAAGGGAAGGTGCCGGGAGTGGTGGTTGGGTCGGTGGGGGGTGTGGATCTGACAAGGGGGTCGCGGAGGGAGTGGTCTCTACGGACAGCTGATAGGGGAGGGGAGGGAAATATATCGTTGGTGCTGGGGTCTGTTTGGAGGTGGCGGAAGTGACGGCGGGTGATGCGCTGTACATGGAGATTGGTGGGGTGGTAGGTGAGGACCAGTGGGGTTCTGTCCTGGTGGCGGTTGGAGGGGCGGGGCTCAAGGGCGGAGGAGCGGGAAGTGGAAGAGATGCGGTGGAGGGCATCGTCGACCACGTCGGGGGAAAAATTGCAGTCCTACAGTGGCTAACCACCACCTTTTCAAGCGCTATTAGGACTGGACAATAAACGTTGACCTTGCTAGTGATGTCCATACCTTACGTTTGAGTAAAATCAAAATGATCAATTCTCGTTCGTTGGGTAGCGCTCTCACTGCTCATATCTTGTATTCATGCATTGGCTTTTAAACATCGTAAAATGTTCCTAGGTACTCCACAACAGGGTTATAAGATCAGATTTGATAGTGGCCAAACGTTTTGTAAACTAGGTAGGTTTTTATGTTTTAAAAGGGTAAAGAGAATTAGAAATTAGATTACTTGCAGTGTGGAAACAGGCCCTTCGGCCCAACAAGTCCACACCGCCCCGCCGAAGCGCAACCCACCCATACCCCTACATTTACCCTTTACCTAACACTACGGGCAATTTAGCATGGCCAATTCACCTGACCTGCACATCTTTGGACTGTGGGAGGAAACCGGAGCACCCGGAGAAAACCCACGCAGACACGGGGAAAACGTGCAAACTCCACACAGTCAGTCACCTGAGGTGGGAATTGAACCCGGGTCTCTGGTGCTGTGAGGCAGCAGTGCTAACCACTGTGCCACCCACAAACGTGGAGAGGCAATAGGAAGCTGAAGTCACAGCCAATCATAACTGGTGCGATTGAGGTTAGGGAAAATCATGACGTTAACAATAGAAGAGTGCACAGATTTCAGAGAGTTGTGGAGAAATTTACGGAAGTAGGGAGGAGTGAGGTCATGGGAAGGGAGTTGAAAACAAGGTTAAGAAAGTTGTTGACTGCATAGTCATAGAGATCCCCAGGGAAAATACTTTGCCTATTTACCCTATCCATGCCCCTCATAATTTTGTAAACCTCTATAAGGACACCCCTCAGCCTCCAACACTCCAGGGAAAACAGCCCCAGCCTGTTCAGCTCAAATCCTCTAACCCTGGCAACATCCTTGTAAATCTTTTATGAACCATTTCAAGTTTCACAATATCTTTCTGATAGGAAGACCAGAATTGCACACAATATTCCAATAATTTTGATAAGTTGAGTAGAGGTTTACAAAATCATGAGGGGCATGGAAAGGATAAATAGACAAAGTCATTTCCCTGGGGTGGGGAGTCTAGAACTAGAGGGCATAGGTTTAGGTTGAGAGGGGAAAGATTTTAAAGAGACCTAAGAGGCAACCTTTTCACGCAGATGGTGGTATGTGTATGGAATGAGCTGCCAGAGGAATTAGTGAAGGCTGGTACAATTGCAACATTTAAAAGGCATCTGAATGGGTATATGAATAGGAAGGGTTTGGAGGGATATAGGCTAGGCACTGGTAGGTGGATCTAGATTGAGTTGGGATATCTAGCCGACATGGATGGGTTGGACCAAAGGGTTTCCGTTCTGTACATCTCTATGACTCTATGAGTGGGTAATTACTTGGCAGTTGAGATATAGTTTGGAGGAGAAAGTGAGGTCTGCAGATGCTGGAGATCAAAGTTGAAACTTTATTGCTGGAACAGCACAGCAGGTTAGGCAGCATCCAGGGAACAGGAGATTCGACGTTTCGGGCACAGGCCCTTCTTCAGGAATATAGTTTGGACAAATGTGAGGTTATCCATGTGAGGAGCAAAACAGGAGAGCAGGCTATTACCAGAATGGCAATAGATTGGGAATCGGGGAAGTGATGCACACCTGGGAATCCTTGTTCGCCAGCTGCTGATGGTAAAAATTCAGGTGTAGCAAGAAGGCAAATAGTATGTAGGCATTCAGAGTGAGAGGATTCAAGTAGGTATATAAAGATTTATATCATAGAGACAGGCCCTTCGGACCAACTCATCCATGCCAACCAGATATCCTAAATTAATCTTGTCCCATTTCCCAGCATTTGGCCATACCCATCTGAACCCTTCCTATTCAGATGCCTTTTAAATGTTGTAATTGTACCACTTCCTTTGGCAGCTCGTTCCACACATGCTCCACCCTCTGGGCAAAAAAGTTGCCCCTTTGGTCCCTTTTAAATCTTTCCCTTATCACTTTAAACTTATGGCCTCTACTTTTGGACTCCTCTAACCTAGGGATAAGACTTTGGCTGTTCACCCTATCCATTAGACAAGGTAAATGCAAAGAGAAAAATGATGTTCCTGATGACTGGGGATTTCAGAACTGGGGGGGGGGGGGGGTCACAGCTTAAGGATACAAAGTTCTTCAGTTATCAAGAAGAGTCAGAGCTGACTCAAAACGTTAACTTTGTTTCTCTTTCCACAGAGGCTGTCTTATCTGTTGGGGTTCTTCAGTATTCTGTGTGTTTGTTGCAATAGTATTTCACCTGCTGTAAAGTGAAAATAAAACCCTCCCTTCCGCACTGTTTTTCACAGCCTTCTGAGCATGGGGCACAATAAATTTCTAAAGCGTATTAAGGCATTAAATTTAGTGAAGTCCTTATAGGTGGAAATGCTTCATTAACACCTCTATTATCCATTGTCCTCTATTGGACTGGTGTTTTTGTATTTTACCTCTGAATTAGAGGCTAAAAACATTCACTCAACGATAACGCTACTGCTTCTACGACAAAGTCCAAAAGCGAGGTAAACAACCCGCGCAACCTCATCTGACAGACAGCATGATCAGCCAATCGGCACCAGCATTTTGGGCGGGTCGATCATGGGATGACCAATCCAGGATTCGATGGGGCGTGTTAACACCTGCCACGGTGATGGACAAAGCGATAGAGCAATAAAACCACCGGATTGGAATGAGGTAATGCTGATAATGACAAATGGTAGCCTTCAAAGGAAGGGGTGGTCGGGACGTATGGTTGACTTCTCCACACGCCAATAATAGAAGACTACTGCTGTGATTGGCACCTACTTACCCAATAGGATGTCGAAGTGGGCTGATAGTTCGGTGGGATTTTTAAAAAGGCGGGACTGATAGTGGAATGGCATCTGTACTACCCAATAACACATCGACGAAGGTGGGGCAGCTTGATAGACGTGAGGTTAAGCCAATCCTATTAGGGAATATCCTTGATAGACGTTCCTGTTATCCAATAGAACAAAGGGGATGGATGGAAGGCTGAGCACTGGGAACGAATAGTGGTCGTGGTAGCGGCGGAGGGGGGCGTTGCTAAGTGGCGGAGTTGTGTTGTGTTGTGATGCTCACCGAGAAAGTTTCTCAGCGAATTCCCTGCCCCGTTTCGTGTTGCTGAGCGAGGAGAGAAAATTCCTGAGGAGAGCGAGTGGAATCGGAGATCTCAGGAGTCATTGGGATAACCGGGAGCGTGGCCGCCGGCAGGACAGAGTTCCAGAAGATTCTGTGGGAGCCGCGGTTAGCGGTAACTCTGAGCCCATCGTTTGTTTGTGAGGAGTTAGTGTCCGGGGTCAGGGTCAGGGTCAGGGTCAGGGTCGGGGTCGGGGTGAGGGTTAATGAGGTGCCGTGAGGGAATGGCCACACGCGGAGGTCGAGAGTCCCCCCGCGATGTGACAGTTATTCTCCACCCGTCCCAGGGCGGGCTGGTGCCCCTCCCCCCACCAGCGTCGGCATCTGAACCCCCTTTTATTCCTCACAACCCCCCTCACTCCAACCCCCATCACACCCCTCCCCCGTC
>NC_057748.1:2336109-2406791 GCF_004010195.1 Chiloscyllium plagiosum
CCCCCCTCCTTGCCCCTCCCCTGAGGGAGATCAGATTAATCAGTGTGGTTTCAGTTTGTAGCCCATCAAACAGTGTCAGTCTGGAGAACTGAAAGTGAAAGAAATTAAGTACAGTAATAGTGTTGCTAAAAAAAAGCAACATGAAAACCAAAATAAAATTCTAGAATTAAATTAGGAACTGGATGCAATTAAGATTTAATTTACTTGATCAGTATTTGGTCTTGTACCGTTTTGTTTGATTTCATCCTGGTTAACAATTTGGAGGGAAGAAATCTTGTCAGTTTGTCCTGTAAAGAACATCAAAAAATTGTATGAGATCTGGGGCCAGAGTTGCTACAGAGAAAACAGTTGCGACATCCTTTGATTTTCTCACCAAATAATTTTCTATTCCCTCTGAAAACTAAATATCTCACAGCATCAGGTTATAGTCCAACAGGTTTTTTTGGGAGTACTAACTTTCGGACCGCTGCTCCTTCATTAGGTAGCTGTGGAGCAGCATCGTAAAACACAGAATTTATAGCAAAAGATCATTGTCATGCAACTGAAATGCTGTATTGAACAAACCTAGATTGCTGTTAACTCTTTCATCATTTAGAATGGGTTGCAGTTTGGGTTCATTAATATGTAAATCCCAGAACTACTTTTAAGTCACATTTCTCGAGATAATTAAGGTTTTATTTAAAAAAAAAAGTGCTGTCATCTGAACCATGTACCCATGAGGATGGCCTCAACTGGGACCTTGGGTTCATGTCACACTACAGGTGACCCCACTATGCTATACTCCCTCTCCCTCGCTGACACACACATACACACACTCGCACTCACCCATACACACTGTACCAAGCATGCACACACAAACACACATTCTCACGTGCACTCACACTGTCTCTCTCTCTTTCTCTCACATGCCCGTGCGTGTGCACACAAGTCTATGGGGTGAATTTGCATTGCAGATATGTTCTATTTTGCTCAAAAAGCACACAACCTGCAGATAGTCAATGTAGACAGTCAATCCATGTAACATTTTATAAATTTCTACTTTGGAAATGGAACCAATCTGACTCAAGATTAGGATACAGACAGACTCTAACCTCACATCTTTTTAATAATTGAGCTGAGATGTCACCTTTTTTTAATGAAACCTTAAGTTATCTTGAAAATGTGACTGAAAAGAAGTTCTGGGATTTACATATTAATCCATTCTAAAAGATGAAAGTCTTAACAGCAATCTAGGTTTGTTCAATATATCGTTTCAGTTGCATGACACTGTGGTGTTTTGCGATAAAGTCTATCTTATTATCCTGCTCCACAGGTACTTGATGAAGGAGCAGTGCTGTGAAAGCTGGTGCTTCCAAATAAACCTGTTGGACTATGACCTGGTGTTGTGATTTTTTTTAAACTTTGTCCACCCCAGTCCAACACTGGCACCTCCACATCCTCTCTAAATAATTGGTGTTATTAGCTCCTTCACCTCCTGAGCAGTCCCTTTTTTTTATTCATTTAACCTTCCTTTAGGCCTGCTTTGTTCCATTTGCTCACATCCCTTCTTTTGAGCGCCGTGCAAAGTTTAACTTACAGTATTGATAACTTAACAATTTGGAATGTCTCAAAATGCCCCTCAGTATTTTGAACAGAAGTTTGAAATCAATACCGTACAACAAAACTACAGAGCACTGTTGAGTCTATGTACTGGTTTATTAGGTGTAAGATAATGAGATGTAGTCGTAGAAGTATTCAGCCCATCAAGTCTGCGCTGCCATTCAGTGAGATCATGGCTGATTTGATCATTCTCAAATCCACTTTCCATCCATTTCTACAAAATCCTCGACTCCCCTTCTGATTATTCAAGACTGAGATGGACAGATTTTTTATATTTAAGCCTCCACAGCCTTTTGTAGCAAAGAATTCCACAGATTCACTGTCTGAAAGAAGAAATGTTTCCTCATTTTTGTTTAAATGGGAAACTGCTTACCATGCTATTATGCCCTCTGGTCCTAATGTCTCCCAGGAAACAATGTCTCGGTATCTACACTGTCAAACCCTCTAAGAATTTTGTATGTTTCAATGAGGTTATCTAATTTTTCTAAACTCCAGTGGGTACAGGCTATCCTTTTGAAAATACAATCCTTCCATACCTTGGATCAACCTAGAAAGCTTTCTGTGGACTGTCTCCGATGTCAAGATGCCTCCCCTTTGGGATAAGGGGACTAAAACCTATTTTCTGCAATCTTAGGTGATCTGTCTAGTGTTTTGTATGTTTCAGCAAGACACGGGGGTGACAGATTAAAAAGGGACTAACCGTGTAAGTTCACAGTCAGGTCTTAGTGCCAGAATGAGAGTCTTTGAGGTACTCTGCAGCTTTGGAACGATATCATGAGGTATAATTGCATTGAAAGTGAAACTGGGGCTTGAAATTCACTTGAGTTCTACTGGATAACATGCACTTACCAAATTTGTTAATGAAGCATTTAATTATTACATTCTTCCACAGATTGTGGGTGTTACTGAATAGACCAGCTATTGTTACCTATCCTAATTGAGAAGGTAATGAGCCACCTAGTTGAATCTCTGTAGTCCACCTGGCATAAGTAAACACAGTACTGTTTGGGAATGAGCTCCAGGATTTTGACCCAGTGAGTGGTGGTATATTTCCAAGTTGGGATGGTGACTGGGTGCTCTTGATCATCCACTCTCCTGGTTTTCCCAGGTGGTCGAGGTCACTGTTAGTACTGTCTAAGTAGCTTTGGGTTACTGCAATACATCTTGTATATAATAGATTCTGCTGTCACCCTGGTGGAAGTAAATGTAAAATGAAGTACTAATCTTGCAAGCTTCTTTGATTTGAATGGTGTCATGCTTCTGGAGCACTATTGAAGCTGCAGCCAGATTTTGGGGAGTCACAAGATGAGTTACTAGTTTCTAATCAGAGGCTAATTATTGGCCTCTGATCAGCTGTTGCTTTTTTGGCTGGTCCAGTTCAATTTACTATCAGTGAGGCATTCAGCAATGTTAATGCTGTTTGATGTCAAGGACAGGTGGTTTAATTCTCTGGTTGGAGATGACCATCGTCTGGCACTTATGGGGCATATAATATCAATGTTATTTTCCATTTAACTGCCCAAGAATGAATATTGACCTCATCTTGCTGCATGTGGGCAATTACTACTTTAGTATATGAGACACTGCAAATAATTGTGATATTTCCACTTCTGCCTTCGGTTGCTGGTAAGATTATTGATGAGGGACATTAAGGTGGTTCGGTTTAGAATGTGACTTAATGTCTTGTGGACTTAAAAGGTACTATGTAAAAGCAAATCCTCTTTTTTTCCACTTTTTCCACTTTGTGCAGTTAGTGTGCACTGACCATTGACTCCAATATATTTTTAATGTAAACTAGCCAAATCATTTTCAAGTTTGTATTACTGGTGTTAAGAGTTTTAAATTGACAGAATTGAAATTTAACAGTAGATTATTTAGCTGTGCGGTCTATAATCATTTTGTGCCATTGAAATTCTGCAATGAAACTTCTACAAGGAACCTTTTCCATTTCAAGTCAACCTTGCACCCCCAATCCTACGTCCCTCCAAACTGTATTCGGGCTTATTGCAACATTGTAAAATGTCTGGTACGCCAAGAACTTTGCTTTCAATATTTTCATTTGACCTCTGTGCACTTTTTTGTGTCAAATATCTGCCAGTTGCTGTACCATTGTCATCATTCAAAAGTCGGATGTATTTTTGAGTTTAGGCATGTTTTAATTGTTTGTTGGGTCACAACATTGCTGCCAGGCCTGTAGAATTAAAAAATAAGTACACAAAATAATCTTGGTTATGGGGTGAATGTTGGCCACAACACCGCGGAGAACTTCCCTGTTCTTAAAAATAACAACCATAGGACTTTAAAGGAGAACGGACCTTGGTATAACATGTTATCCAAGCATTTTGCACACCAATAGTGCAGTGCTCCCTCAAAACTGCATTGGAATGTTAGCCTCTTTATGGACTTGTATTTTTGCAATAAAAATTTTCCTTGGATCATTGGAGGCTGTGAGGGGTGACCATATAGATACTTATATAATCATGAGGGGCATGGATTGGGTGAATAGCCAAGGTCTTAGGTTGGGTGAATCCAAAACTAGTGGGTATAGGTTTAAGGTGAGAGGGAAAAGATTTAAAAAGGACCTGAAGGGTAACTTTTTCATGCAGAGGAACGAGCTGCTAGAGGAAGTGGTAGAGGCTAGTACAATTATAACATTTAAAAGACATAGAACCTTTCAGTGCATTACAGGCCCTTCGGTCCTTGTTGCACCGACCTGTGGAACCAATCTGAAGCCTACCTAGTCTCCACTATTCCATTTTCATCCATCTGGATGGGAATGTGAATAGGAAGGATTTAGAGGGATTTGGTCCAAAATGACTAGGTCAGATTGGTCAGCGTGGACAAGTTAGCCTGAAAGGTTTATTTCCATGTTGTTTGATTCTGACTGTCTCACAGCTTAGCTTAGCCAGTGTTTCTCGGTGAAATTTGGTGAGGGAGTCATGTATTGTCACCTGTTTTTAAAATATCTGATTGTCAGTTTTTTTTACATCTGGATCAGAATTTCTTTTGATGTGTCTATTGATTTGCTTACTTTGATGGTGGTCTTTAATATAGTGTTTAGCTCGAGTCACTCAAGTGTTCTGAAATACTGTATATTGCATCTTATTGCTGTGGAGTGCATGACTGTGCTGCTACGCACACTTCTAAGTTGAGGGAAGAGTTTCTAAACAGAAACGTAAAAATGTGCATTGCCAACAGTTTTGTGCAAGTTTACTTTTGTCCTTTCATCCCTGTGGTCTATTGGCTAATGCTCTTTTCGTTTAGCATGCTCTTTTCTTTTTGTTGTACAGCATAATAGAAGAAACCATTATCTTAAAACTCCACCACTGTTTTGGCTGTTGGTGCAGCTTCAGATGTATTAGTTCAGCAGACCCAAAAATAACCAGGTATTTGGGACTAGGGAGTGTGGCAACAAATGGTGATCAACTTGTCAATGAAATTATTTTATTTCATTGTTAGATTTGGCAGAGCCATTTTTATATTTACACGACTTAGATTTATATAGCACCTTGTAGAATGGTAAACCATCCCAAGGTTGCATGGGAGCAAGCCATGTAAGCATAGAGTCAGAGAAATGTACAGCAAGGAAACAGACCCTTCGGTGTGAGGTCCACTGCTTTTCGTCACTTATATAAATGATTTGGATGTGAACATAGGTTTAGTTAATAATTTTGCAGATTTAAGGTGTGGTGGACAGCGAAGAAGGTTACCTCAGAGTACAACGAGATTTTGGTCAGATGGGCCAATGGGCTGAGGATTGGCAGATGGAGTTTAATTTAGATAATTGTGAGGTGCTGCATTTTGGAAAGGCAAGTCAGAGCAGGACTTATACACTTAATTGGATTGAATTGAATTTATTGTCATGTGTGCCGAAGCACAATGAAAACCTTTGTCTTGCGAGCACTACAGGCAGATCACATAATTAAATAGCATAGATAAGTAAATGGTAGGTAAACAGTGGCAAAAACACAGATACAGGTGAATACTAAGAGTTCGTGAGTTCATTCAGTATTCTAACAACAGTAGGGTAGTAACTGTTTCGAAACCGGCTGGTGCGTGTGTTCAGGCTTCCGTACCTTCTCGATGGTAGAGGTTGTAGAAAAGCATTGCTTGGATGGGATGGATCTTTGAAAATGCTGGTGGCCTGTCCTTGACAGTGGGCCTGGTAGATGGATTCTGTAGATGGGAGGTTGGCCTTTGTGATTGAACTCAGCCCTAACACCATTCTCTGTAACCATCTCCAATCTTGAATGGTACAGTTACCATACCAGGTAGTGATACATCCAGACAGAATGCTCTCAGTGGCGCACCTATAAAAGTTGGCAAGGCTATTTGCTGTCATGCCAAATTCCCTTAGCTGCCTGAGGAATAGGAAACGTTGTTGGGCCTTTGTAACCAGTGCATCCACATGAACAGTCCAAGAAAGCTTGTTGTGGATGATCACTCCCAGGAGCTTGATGCTCTCCACTCGTTCCACCTCTGTGCTGTTAATGTGTAGGGGGGGGGGCATGAGTAATATCCCACCAAACGTCAGTAATGAGTTCCTTGTTTTGCTGGTATTGGGAGCTAGTTGTTCTCAGTGCACCATTTTTCTAGGTCTTCCACCTCCTGTCTGTAGTCTGTTTCGTTGCCATGTGAGGTTTGACTGAATATGGTGATGTCATCAGTGAGCTTGTAAATGGCAGTAGTCTGGTATTTGGCGACACAGTTATGAGTATACAGTGAGTACAGTAGGGGGGCTGAGTATGCACCCCGGGAGGGGGTTCCAGTGTTGAGTGTTAGTGAGGATGAAATATTGTCCCTAATCTTCACTGATTGTGGCCTGTGGATCAGGAAACTGAGGATCCAGTTGCAGAGAGTGGGGCTTAGTCTGAGATCACTAAGTTTAGAATTCAGTCTCAAGGGGATAATAGTGTTGAAGGCTGAACTGTAGTCAATGAGTAGGATTCTTATGTAGCTGTTCTTCGTGTCAGGATGTTCTCGGGACGAGTGAAGGACAAGTGATATGGCACCTGACATGGATCTGTTGGTCTGATAGGCAAATAGGAGTGGGTCAGGGATGATGGAGAGGCTAGAGTTGTTTAATGCCATGACCAACTTTTCAAAGCACTTCCTACCACTGAGGTTAGGGCCACTGGGTGGTAGTCATTGAGACATGCTGCATGAGCCTTCTTAGGCACAGGGATAATGTTGGCATTATTGAAACAGGCAGGGACAGTGGCCTGCTGCATGGAGAGGTTGAAGATGCCTGGGAAGACCTCTGCCAGTCAATCTGCACATGCTCTGACTGCACGGCCTGGTACTCCGTCTGTTCCCATCACTTTCTTTGGATTAATGCAAAGGAAAACTGATCTGACCTCTGATGCAGTGACTGTTAGGATAGGTTTGTCAGGACATATCGGAATAGGTGCTACCTCTCTGCCAAAGTTCTGGGTGACGGTCTGGGAGGGATATGTCATCGTCAGCTATCTTGCACTGACTCTTTTTTTTGAATCTGTGATGTCACTCAGTCCTTGCCATAGTCGCCGGGTGTCTGTTTGGATCGGTATTGGTCCTTTGCTGTCTTAATGGCTCTGCGAAGGTCATACTTAGATTCCTTATATTTGAGTGGGTCTTCTGATCTGAAGGCTTCACACAGTTTGTAGCAGGTTCTGTATGATTCATCGAGGGTCTCCTGTTGGGGAACACCTGAATTGAATTGCTCGGTATGCAGTCCTCCACACATTTGCTGATAAAATCTGTGGTGGTGGTGTACCCGACCAGGGTACCTGCGGACTTTTTGAACATGGCCAAATCAGCCAATTCCAAACAGCACTGGAGTTGATCCTCTGCTTCCACTGTCCAGCACTAGACCTTTATCCGTGAGGGGTCCTCCTGCTTGAGCTTTTGCCTTTAAGTCGAGAGAAGAAATACGGCATTGTGGTTGGAGTTCCCGAAATGAGTGTGGAGGATGGAGCGGTAGGCATCTTTTACAGTGTAGCAGTGGTCTAAAATGTTCAGGGCCCCTGGTGCGGCAGGTAATGTTCTGGTGGTACTTGGGTAACACCTTAGATTGGCTTGATTGAAGTTGCCAGTAACAATAAACAGGGCCTCGAGGTTCTGTCTTCAGGGTGTTAGTGGTGGAGTACAGCAAATCCAGAGCTTCCTCAATCCTTGTTTGTGGTGGTATGTACACAGCAGCTAGTATAGCAGCGGTAAATTCCTGTAGTTGATGAGGAATTCAAGGTTTGGGAAGCATTGGCTGCCCAGGGTTGCAATGTCCGTGCACCACAAATGTTGATTTTAAAAAGCAAACCCCTCCACCCTTTGTTTTTCTATCCATCATATGGACCATACAGCGTCCTCTGGTAAGTCGATCAGCCTGAAGTGCGCAGTCCCGCAGTTCACGCTGGAAGCTGAGCTTTGATCTAAATTCGTCCATCTTGTTCTCCAGCGATTGTATGTTTGCTAGGAGTAAGCTAGGAAGGGGGGTCTTGAAACTACGTAGCCTCAGTCTTACAAGAAGCCAGCATGCTTACCCTGTTTTCTTGCAGGTTTCTTACATTTGCATGATCTGGTGGAGTGGGTTGAGACTGCTTCCAGTTAAGTGGTCCTTCCTAGGACTTAATGGTAAGGTCCTGGGGAGTGTTGCTGAATAAAGAGACCTTGGAGTGCAGGTTCATAGTTACTTGAAAGTAGAATCGCAGGTCGATAGGATAGTGAAGAAGTGTTTATGTTTTCCTTTTTTGGTCAAATCATTGAATATAGAAGTTGGGAGGTCATGTTGCGACTGTACAGGACATTGGTTAAGTTACTTTTGGAATATTGCGTGCAGTTCTGGCCTCCTTGCTATCGGAAGGATGTTATGAAACTTGAAGGGTTTAGAAAAGATTTACGTAGGAACCTCAATTATCTGATTGAGATGGGTGGGCAGTATTTCGTACGGATAATTGATTTATTGGTTAATTGATTCAATCCCTTTCTTCTGGGGCTTGGAGTTTTTTAAGTCCATTCCCTGTTCAGGAGACGAGGCAGCAGCACACTGTGCATGAGCCCCTGTCTGCGCCCCCAACCCTGTCCAACACCACCCCACCCTGCCCGCCCCCAACCCTGTCCAACTCCGCCCCTGCCTACCCCCAACCCTGCACCCCATCCACAGCCAACCCACCCCACCCCCATCCCTTGCCCGCCCCCTAACGCCATCCAACACCTCCCATCTGTCCCCACCTACCCTACTACCCTGCCTCCTGTGCCCTGCACCTCCCCCTGCCTCCGGGGCAGCCAGACTGGACCCCAACAGTAAGACTGCTACCTTTGGTGGGGAAGAGGCGCACACACACACACACACACACACCAACTGTCTGGCAGGTTCCACCTTTGCCCTATACTGGACAATGTTGGAGAGATTATCTGGGGAAGGGGGGGTTTAGGGGACACCCCTATGTGGAACTCGGAGGGAGGACAGAAGGTCAGTCATTTAGAGACAGTGCCTGGGCTCCCATCGATGTAGCATTTCAGTAAGCTGAGTTCACTTTTAATCTCTAAACAAAAGACGCAATCGGTGTTGGAAACATGTCTTTGATGTAATGTTTCTATTGGGACCTTGAGATCATCTTCAGATAATCTGAAATTCGGATAATTGATATTCAGATAATTGAGGTTTCTCTGTACGAGGATGTTGCCAGGATTGGAGTGTTTGAGCTATAGGGAAGAGGCTGAATAGGCTGCGGCTGTGTTCCCTGGAGCTTTGGTGGCTGAGGGAGTGACCTTATGGAGGTTTATAAAATCATGAAGGGCATGGACAGGACAAATAGACAAGATCTTTTCTGTGGGTTGGGGTGGTTCAGAACTAGAAGGCATTGGTTTAGGATGAGAAGGGACAGATTTAAAAGGGATCTAAGGGGCAACCTTTTCAAGCAGTAGGTATTTCATGTATAGAATGAGCTGCTAGAGGAAACGGTGGAGGCTGGTACATTTACAACATTTAAAGGGCATCTGGATGGGTGTGTGAATAGGGAGGGTTTAGAGGGCTATGGGCCAAGTGCTGGCAAAAGGGACTAGATTAGGATATCTGGTCGAAGTAGATGACTAAAAACTTGGTTAAAGAAGTAGGCCTCGTAAAGGATGGAAGAAGTGGAGAGTGTTGGGAGCCTGGGCCTAGACAGCTGGAGAAATGTTCACTAAAGGTAGATTGATTAAAATCAGTATACTCCAATGCGGAAATCTTGGAGAATTGTAGGGTTAGAGAAGATGAGAATTGGGAGTGGTGTGGCACTGAAGGGATTTGAAAGCAAGGATGAGGATTTTTAAAGTTGAGCCATTGTAGGTCAGTGAGTGTAGTGGAGATGGGTGAACAGGACTGAGAACAATTGAGATGTTATTATTTTAGCTGTTTGTATATACTTCCTGAAGTTCCAATTAATAACGTTCAATTAGTTATTTTGTGATCTGTTGCCCTTACTATCACCTGGTGGCATGGAGATGCAGCATTCCACTGATCTTGTGAATTGCTAGTCTACTGCACACTGTTTTTTACTTTCTTGGCAAGCATACAAGACTGAGAAAAGTCTGTGAAGAAAAAAAATCAGCATTTTCCTGACTTGTGAACAGTTTACAATCAAGTGCTTTTGAAGTGTCGTCACTCTAGTAATGTAGGAAATGTGGCAGCCATTGTGTGCATGCCAAGCTCCCACAAACAGCTTTGTGCAAATGAACAGACCTGTTCTTTTGATTTTGGTGAGATAAATATTTGTGAGGACACAGGAAAACTCTCCAGCTCTTCTTGTAGTGTAATGGGATATTTTACATCCACTTGAGTTTAGGAGGAACCTTAGTTTAACCTTTTATTCTGAAAGACATTTGTCCCTCTCAGTGCAGCATTGGATTGTGACTTTTTAGAGCAAGTTTCTGAAGTGGGATTGAAACCCACAATCTTAATGTACTGTATTGTATTGAGTATGACTGTAGGCCGCTCTTGTTGCGCTAACTTTATTTATACCTCAATAGAGGGCAATGTAACAAAATATCTAGATTTTGCAGTAAGCTGCAATCCCTATCCATTTAAGAAATCTTGTACATACTATTTTATCTTTTAATCCACATAATTTCCCAGATATAATAGAACGAAATCAATGTTAACAGCAGTTGAAATTTAACAAGTGGTACAATTTTTTTGTTAACGTAGAGACAACCAAGGCATTTGACTGATATTGAGAGACTGACATGCATACTAGTGTGTGTTTCATGGTATTTGGTCAATTATAAAAAAATTCTTTTGCCTACATAACTTCATTTCACCTATTTGGTTTTTTTCTTTCTTTCTGATATTTCTATCCATGTGCTCTATCCTGTCAAAATCTCTGATTTGAATTTGACTATTGATTCTTCTGTTAAATGGTTTTGACTGTGACATTGATTTGTTTTACTCAAAGATCCTGACTCACTTTGCCTATCAATGAATTCTGTGATATTGGTAAGCTTTTTGTTCCTTTGGGATTCTCACTTCGTTTTCTAACTTTCACTTGGGGCTGTAAAGGAACTTGAATTATATAGGGGGTTGCTCTGTCAGATTTCCTCTTTCAAGCATCTAGTTTACAGGACACTGACAGAATCTCTCTTCAAGATATGTAAAAGCAACCAGTCTCTTTACAACATCTTAAATTACATACTGTCCCTATTCGCCTTGGTTTTTCACCATGACCTTCTGACAGCACTGGACTGTCAATGTTTCATGTGTCATGACTCATCTTTGCTTCAGCTGCTTTATCGTTTACTTTTCTGCTGATGTCCATCTTAAGCAATGATTTGGAGGAGCCAGTCTTGGACTGGGGGTGGACAAAATTAAAAATCACACAACACCAGGTTATAGTCCAACAGGTTTATTTGGAAGCACTAGCTTTTGAAGCAATGAAGAAGCAGCACTTCGAAAGCTTGTGCTTCCAAATAAACCTGTTGGATTATAACCTGGTATTGTGTGATTTTGAACTTTATCTTAAGCAAATCAAGCCTTGTTTCAGTGGCATATTTAAATACTAATTCGTAAGATGAGCAACCTGTTGTAGTCTGGAGGGTTGTTCTATAAGAGAGCAGGAAAATGTTCAGATTGTTCAAAGAGAAGTATGGAAATTACTGCCGAATTTGTCGTCTTATATGTACTTCATAAAGAGCTTTTCAACATCTGTACCCTTCTTTCTGCACCATCGTTTATTTTGATGCTGTGACATATTTCCGTATTAGAATGTGTATGACTCAGATATTTCAAACTTTTTTTAGGATCCCCTGTAGTATGGAAACAAGCCATTTGGCCCAACAAGTCCACAATAACCTTCCAAAGAGTAATCCTCCCAGACTCATTCCCCTACTCTATATTTTACCCCTGACTAATGCACCAAACACTATATGGGCAATTTAGCATGGCCAATTCACCTCATCTGCACATCTTTGGATTGTGGGAGGAAACCGGAACACCCAGAGGAAACCCACACAGACACTGGGAGAATGTGCAAACTCCACACAGACCGAGGTGGGAATTGAGCCCAGGTCCAGACACTCTTCTGACTTAAACATATATGATGGGATCAAATAATAATCTGGCAAGCCAAATCTTTAAAATCTCAAGTTTTACATTTGTGATGCCCCAAATTGGGCATTATTCAACATTTATCTGCTTTTTATTGACTGAAACTTCTCAAACCTTCTCTCCAAATCTTCTCAAAACTCACTGAAACTTCTCAACTTGAGTCTGACATTGTTTTAACAATGTGAAACAGATGTTTTCATTATTTCCATACTATGTAGTATTATGTGAGGTAATAACAGTATCCCTAACTCTTGTGGCGAAGCATCATAACCTAAAATCAATTACTACTTGGGATAACTGTGGACCAAAATAACTTTGCTAGTCAGTACTGTCTTGTTTAAATGCATTTTGACACTCTACAGACCACTCCCAATCTTTTACTCTTTTGAGCAGTTGATGTATTGGAGTGAATGCAGTTGAGCTTAAGATAAGACACAACAGTCCCAATGAATGTATTAAATTCTTTGCTGTCTGTTATCTCTGCTTTCAAAATTCTCTTAGTCTTCTCATGGGATGGGTGCGTTCATCTGTTTAGTACCTGGGTATGTTACACCAAGAACAAAATGTTTTTTAAGCTTTCATGCAGTCTTGAAGTTGAGTTATAACTTTGTTCATCCCTGCAGTGTGTTTTCTCTACCTTACTGCTAGTTAGCGTGTCATCTAAAAGCAGCATACTACTCTTATCCCACTTAATACCTGATTTCACTATGCTCTGGAACACTGCAGTCACCATATATGTTGCATGAAAGCATAATACACAGTTCTTTGCTCTTCTCAGTTAATTCTAATTGCAAATGTGTGTTTGACAAATTTGTCTTACCAAATATTTCTCTTTTGGCTAAATTAGAAAGCAGATCTTCACTCATCTGCAGACCTTAAATCTGATCCATTGTTTGTGGATCACTTAATTTTGTCTATCACAGCCTGCTTCTCTGGTTTGGCATACAAATGGTCCTATGTTGTAGCTTAAACAAGTTTTGTACCTCATTATTGGGTATGCCTAGTGCTGATCCTTATATGCCCCCTCTGTTGAATGTTGATTCCCTGGCTTGTTGATTATTGTAAAGTGTAGGATATTGATCTGATGCCATTAGGAGAAAGTGAGGTCTGCAGATGCTGGAGATCAGAGATGGAAATGTGTTGCTGGAAAAGCACAGCAGGTCAGGCAGCATCTAGGGAACAGGAGAATCGACGTTTCGGGCATTAGCTCCTGAAGAAGGGCTAATGCCCGAAATGTCGATTCTCCTGTTCATCTGATGCCATTAGACATGTTAATGTCAGATGTACTCTGATCCTAATGTAAATAACTTGGCCAAGTCTAACTGTATTTTCTTAGAATGTAACTGCTACTGACTGACAAGATGTCAGAAGCAGTTGTGGGTGAGCACTTGGGCTACACTGTGTCCAGCATGTGCAGAACTGAGCCATGACATTTTTCTGGTTCAAGGCTGGCGCATTGGTGTGGCAAAGATTCCAATTCCCGGTGAGCTAATTTGTTAGTTAATGTGGTTCTTACCCCAGAATCATTGTCCTGCGATCCATATTGGGTGGCGATGCCTTTTTAAATTTCATTTTTTTTTTTATGTTTATAGATCCATTGTTGCCATTACAAGGATTATGACAAGTTAACCTGGGCTTTCTGGGAGAGGCCAACTACTGAAGAATACATCCATTTATAGGAAATAGTAAAAATTTATAAATAATGCCAGTTAAGTAAGCCCATACATTTTGGTGGTGTTCTAGGTCATTTTGATAGGACAATTTGGATTGATGTATTTCTGATAATTTTAATAGCGATGACAATTGAAAAATGATTTTTAGGAAAACAGTCAATCCAAACATGATTCTGTTTAAACTTTGAATTAAGAGAATAAATTATGTTTGCAGCACCTAAATCAGGATGTCTCTCCGGTTGCAAGGGATGAAATGATTTATAAAACATTGTGCATTTAAAAGCATATCTCTTTTTCTGATATACTCCTTCTCTGCATAAGCAAGAAATGTTCTTCTTAATGTTGTGACATAAAAACAGCTGTATTCTGAAGCCAATCTCTTCCCATCAGGGAAATGTGTTCCTTCTGACTACTGCCAGTGGCCAGTAATAGGATGCAACACCTTATTCCACTCAAACATTATTCTAGTGTTCAGTGCAGTTACTGTTAGGTGATAACAAGTCAATTTTGCATAAATAAATCTGACTTGGAGACTTCTTGTATTCACCTGTGATAATTGGCACAGTTAGAGTTGTATCGCTATGAATCAACTTTTTCTTTGGCTGCTCGAATTTTATGTTCATCCATATTATACTCATCTACCATGTGTTTTTTTTGTTGTTGTCTGAGTACAATTGTTTATCTTCCTGCTCAATAATATCAACTTTTATTTCCACATCTATGATATACACATTAATGGTTTCCAGATTTCCAAATTGGCTTCAGCTCTACCATGAGCTGGAGCATAATCGCTTTTTAACTTCTGTATGCTAATTGGATCTGATTGGCTAGTTCACAAGCATTACACTTGGATGGGAATGGGGGGGCATTTAAATGTAGTAAGTTGGTAATTTCTGACACTAAAACCAAAATAGCGACAAAACAAAAATTGCTGGAAAAGCTCAGCAGGGCTGGCAACATCTGTGGAGACAAATCAGTTGAACATTTCAGGTCCAGTGACCCTTCCTCAGAAGTCTGTTCTGAGGAAGGGTTACTGGACCCAATTAATTAACTCTGATTTTTTCGAAAAGCTAGAATAGTGGACCCACTATCACTAGTATCCTTACATACAGATGAGGAAGGGCATCACTTTGACTGGGATATCCTAAGACAAGCCAAGCAGACATGTACAAGAATTCCTAGGAGCATGGCATTCCAATTGGAACTCTATCAACAAAAGCATCAACTTGGACGCTATCTACCACCATCTGAGAATAAGAGGAGGAAATGATATCACCTACACAGGAAATAACATCACCAATCCATGGAAACCTAAACGCAAATAGAAAGTGGGACAGAGCAGTCTGAAAACGAATCTTCCAGCTCAGTGAGAAAAGTTGCATCCAGAACCTTAACCTGAACAACAAATCTTCTCCAAACTCGCTAACCTTCTTCATTGTATACTATGCCACCAATTTTGGTGTCATCTGCAAACTTACTAACCATGTCTTCTATATTCTCATCCAAATAATTTACAGAGCAATCTCGAAGGACACGGATTGGGAGTATTTCAGGAGTATTTCGTTCGGTTAATCAATTGCCAGATAATATAGTTTAGCCAAGCATTGAGACCTTGCGATCTTGCTGGATAATCGAGGTTCCTCTGTATATAAATGACAAACAAAAGAGGATACAGAGCTGATCCATGTGGAACACTGGTCACAGTCTCCATCTGAAAAGCAATCTTCCACTATTACTTTGTCCCCTGCTGTTTTAAGCCAATTATGTATCCAATTGGCAAGCTTATTCAGCATCTCATGTGACTTAACTTGACTAATTAGGGCACCATGCGGAATCTTGTCAAAGGCTTTACTAAATTCCAAATAAACAACAACTGCTTTGTTATCATCAATACTTTTGGTAACTTGCTCAAAAAACTCAATCAATTTTTTTGAGACACTATTTTCCTCTCACACAATCATACTGACTATTGCTAAACAATTTTTCCCTCTAAATATCCATAAATCCTATCTTTTACAATCACTTCCAACAATTTACTCACAACCGAAGTCTAACTCTTAAGGTCTTTAGTTCCCCGATTTTTCCTTACAACCTTTCTTAAACAAAGGTACAACATTAGCCACCCTCCAGTCATCAGGCACCTCACTTGTACTTACAGATGATGCCAGTATTTCTGCAAGAAGTCTCATAACTTCCTTCCTTCCTTCCCACAACGTTCTGGGATACATTAGATCAGGTCCCAGAGATTTATCCACCTTTCTATTCTGTAAGACCTCCTGCACTTCCTCTTCTGTAATGTGAACTGTTTTTTAAACCATCAAAGCTTATATCTCTGCATTTTCTAGACTCCATTTCTTTCTACATAGTAAAAACTGATAAAATATATTTATTTAGTATCTCTCCCATCTCCTGGGGTTGACCACCTGGATTTTTGAGGCCCTACCCTCTTGTTGAGTTACCCTTTTGCTCTTAATGTATTTGCAGAATCTCATTGGATTACACTTAACCAAATCTGCCAGTGTTATCTCAAATCCCCTCTTTGCCTTCCTGATTTCTCTCTTAAGAATTCTCCTACACACTTTATTAAGAGATTAAATTGAACCAAGTTGTCAATATCTAATAAAAGACTTTTTTCTTGTTCTTGATTGGAACCTCAATATCTTTATTTGTTCATTGTTCCTTAATCTTACTAGATGTACCCTTCACTCTAACAGAAACAAAATGCCTCTGAACTTTAATCATCACACCCTTGAAAGCCTTCCACCTGTCAGGCATCTTTTTACCTGCAAACAGTCGACTCCAATCAACTTTAGAAAGTTCTTGTCTCACCATTAAAATTTACCTTACTACAATTAAAAGCTTTAACTCTTATGGAAGACTTATCATTTTCCATAACCATTTTGAAATTAATAGAGTTATGATTGTCAAAGTGTTCATCCACCTTAACTTCAGTCTTATTGTCCAAAAGAAGGTCTAGTTTTGCTCCTCTAGTAGGAGCATTCGCATATTGATAAAGAAAATTTTCTTGAACACATCTGACAAATTCTTCACTATCCAAACCTTCAACACTATGGTAGCCCCAGTCAATGTTTGTAAAATTAAAATCCCGCATTATTACAACCTGATTAAGCTTACATATATGGGAGATCTCCATACATATTTGTTTCTCAATTTTCTTCTTACTCGTGGAGGAGTCGACAGTTCAGCAGGAAAGATAGAATGCTCAGTGTTGTGGTACAAAGATAACAATTTCTCCCTCAATGTCAGCAAAACTAAAGAGCTGATCATCTTTGCCCCTACTGACACCAATGGAGCTGAAGTATAGAGAGTTGAGAGCATCAAATTCCTGGGAGTGGTGATAACAAACAATCTATCCTGGACTGACCATACGACAGTCAAGAGAGCACAATAATGCCTCTTCCTAAGGAGGCTAAGGATGTCCATAAGGACTCTCACCAACTTTTAAATTGCATCATAGAAAACACTTTATCTGGGTGCTTCTTAGCTTGGTATAGAAATTGCTCTGCCCAGGACTCGAAGAAGCTACAGAAAGTTGTGAACACAGTCTAAACCACCACACAAGTCAAACTCTCATCCATTGACTCCATCTACACTTCTTATAGAGTCATAGAGATGTACAACACAGAAACAGATCCTTCAGTCCAACTGGTCCACGCCGACCAGATGTCCTAACCTAATTTAGTCCCATTTGCCAGCGGTTGGCCCATATTCCTGTAAACCCTTCCTATTCATGTACCCATCCAGATGCCTTTTAAATGCTGTAATTGTACCAGACTCTACCACTTCCTCTGGAAGCTCATTCTATACATCTCTGCATGAAAAAGTTTTCCTCTGGTCCCTTTTTATGTCTTGCCCCTCTCACCCTAAACCTATGCCCTCTAGTTCTGGACTCTTTCCCCCACCCCAGGGAAAAGACCTTATCTATTTATCCTGTCCATGCCCTTCATGATTTTATAAACATCTATACGGTCATTCCTCAGCCTCCGATGCTCCAGGGAATACAGCTTCCAGCTATTCAGCCTCTCCCTAGAGCTCAAATCCTCCCACCCTAGCAACGTCCTTATAAACCTTTTCTGAACCCTTTCAAATTTCACAACATCCTGTATAGCTGCAATGTGACCTCCCAACTCCTATAATCAGTGCTCTGAGCAATAAAGGAAAGCAGATCAAATGCTGCCTTCACTATCCTTTCTACCTGCGACTGTGCTTTCAAGGAACTATGAACCTGCACCCCAAGATCTCTGTTCAGCAACACTCCCCAGGACCTTACCATGAAGTGTATAAGTCCTGCTAAGATTTGCTTTTCCAAAATGCAGCACCTCTCATTTATCTAAATTAAACTCCATGTGCCACTCCTCAGCCGATCGGCCCATCTGATCAAGATCCCATTGTACTCTGAGATAACCTTCTTTGCTGTCCACTACACCTCCAATTTTGGTGTCATCTGCAAACCTACCAACTATACCTCCTATGTTCACATCTAAATCAGTTATATAAATGATGAAAAGCAGTGGACCCAGCATGGATCCTTGTGGCACAACACTGGTTACAGGTCTCCAGTCTGAAAAACAGCCTTCCACCACCACCCTCTGTCTTATACCTTCAAGCCAGTTCCATATCCAAATGGTTAGTTCCCCCTGTTTTCCATGAGATCTAACCTTGCTAACATGTCTCCCATGAGGAACCTTGTCGAATGCCTTACTGAAGTCCATATACATCAGACCTATCGCTCTGCTCTCATCCATCCTCTGTTGCTTCTTCAAAAAAAACTCAATCAAGTTTGTAAGACATGATTTCCAATGCACAAAGCCATGTTGACTATACCTAATTAGTCCTTGCCTTTCCAAGTACACATCAACTCAATCTCACAGGATTCCCTCCAATAACTTGTCCATCACCAATGTCAGGCTCACCACTCTATAGTTCCCTGGATTTTCTTTCCCACTTTAAATAATGGCACCACAATAGCCAACTTCCAGTCTTCTGGCCCCTCTCCTGTGAGTATCAATGATACAAATTTCTCAGCAAGGGGCCCAGCAATCACTTCCCTCGCTTCTCACCAGAGTTCTAAGATACACCTGATCAGATCCTGGGAATTTATCTACTTTTATGTGTTTCAAGACATCCAGCACGACCACCTCTGTAATATGGACATTTTTGAAGATGTTACCATCTATTTCCCCACATTCTGTTTCTTCCATGTCCTCCTTCACAGTAAACATTGATGCAAAATACTCGCTTATTATCTCCTCCCATCTCCTACGGCTCCACACATAGGCTGCCTTGCTGATCTTTGAGCGGCCTTATTCTCTCCCTAGTTACCCTTTTATCCTTAATGTATTTATCAAATCTCTATGGATTCTCCTTATAACCCTATTGGCCAAAGCTATCTGATGTCCCCTTTTTGCCCTCCTGATTTCCCTCTTAAGTAGACTCCTACTGCCTTTATACTCTTCTAAGGAATCACTTGACCTTTTCTGGCTGTACCTGACATATGCTTCTTTTTGTTAACCAAAACCCCAATTTGTCTAATCATCCAGCATTTCCTACACTTACCAACCTTTCCTTTTCACCCTAATAGGAATATACTGTCTGTGGACTGTCATTGCATTTTTGAAGGCTTCCCATTTTCCAGCCATTTCTTTACCTGCGAACATCTGCCCCCATTCAGCTTTTGAACGTTCTTACCTAATACAGTCAAAATTAGCCTTCCTCCAAATTACAACTTCAAGTTTTCGGTCTGGTCTATGCTTTTCCATCACTATTTTAAATCTAATAGAATTATGGTCACTGGCCCCAAAATGCTCCCCCACTGACACATCAGTTACCTGCTCTGCCTTATTTGCCAAGAGTAGGTCAAGTTTTGCACCTTCTGTAATGTTAACAAATTCCTCTCCATCTAAACCCTTAACGCTATAGCAGTCCCAGTTGACATTTGGAAAGTGAAAGTCCCTTACCATGGCCACCCTATTGTTCTTACAGATAACTGCAATCTTCTCAATTTGTTTCTTAATTTCCCACTGCCTATTAGGGTGTCTATAATACAATCCCAATAAGATGATAATCCTTTCTTATTTCTCAGTTCCATCCAAATAAGTTCCCTGGCTGTATTCCTAGGAATATCCTCCCTAAGTCCAGCAGTTATGCTATGCCTTTATCAGAAATGCCACTCCCTCTCCCCTCTTGCCCCCCATTCTATGCTTCCTATAGCATTTGTATCCTGGAACATTAAGCTGCCAGTCCTGTCCATACCTGAGCCACATTTCTGTGATTGCTATGATATCCCAGTCCATATTCTTAACCATGCCCTGAGGTCATCTGCCTTCCCTGCATTGAAGTAAATGCAGTTTAATTGATCAGCCCTACCTTGTTCTTTGCCTTGTTCCTTCCTGCCCTGACTGTTTGACTTGCTCCTTTTCCCAACAGTACCAGTCTCCGATTGATCTCTTTCCTCACTATTTCCTTGGGTCAAACATTGCAACAGCATATAAAGTAGTAATTGCTGCTCCTGAAATTCGAAGAAATTACCTCCAAAATCTAAAGTTCCTCCAAAAAAGGAGCAGCTCTTACAGCCACCATTTTTTTTCTCATCCTCCATCTTGGATTACCAAGATCCGACAGAAAAGCAGCCAACATTGTCAAAGACCCCACCCAACCAGGTTATGATCTCTTCCAACCTCTTCAGTGAGGCAGAAGATAGGAAAGCTTAAATACACATGCCAATATGTTCAAGAACAGCTTCTTCCCCTTCTAAACTGCTGAATGGACTTCTCAAAGTTCAAATCTAATGCTTATCATGCTTTTGTACACCACCTGGGCAGCTGTAACTTTGTATTCTTTGCTCAGTTCAATCATTGCAGATGCTGCCAGACCAGCTGAGCTTTTCTAGCAATTTGTTTTTGTTTCTCATTTCCAACATCTGCAGTTCTTTTGTTTGTATCAACTTAGTGATCCAGTGGCAGATTATCTCTCCTTACATAAGGGGACCAAAGCTGTTCATAGTATTCGAACTATGGGCTAACTAGTGCCTTGCATTGTTTTGGGAAACCTCCTTGCTTTTCAACTCCAGTTCTTTGGAAATAAAGGCCAACATTTCATTTATCTTCCCTATTACCTCCTGAACATGGATGCTTGCTTTTTGTGATTTATGTACAATGAATCTCGTGCTCCTTTGTGCTACAGCTATCTGCAGTCTTTTTCCATTTAAATAATATTCAGGTCTATTTGCCTGCAAAAGTGCCGAAACTCCCTTTTTTTTTCCCCACATATTATTCTATTTACCAAGTTTTAGTCCACTCACTTGTCCTGTCTTTGTAGACTTTGTCATCCTTACTATTTACCTTTCCATCTATCTTGTCATCAGCAAGCTTGGTGATCGTATATTCTGTTACTCATGTTATTAATACATATTGTAAATAATTGTGGCTCCAGCAATACACTAGACTTTTGATTCTGATTAGATGCATTTTTTTTTTAATCTTCTCTGGCATATGGTCATCTCCAAAGGCACATCTTTGTTGAATGTAATTATTAGCCTTTGTAAAAGCTAGCCAATTAATTTCAGAGGCTGCTCAGAATTTGGAGTCACATATAGGCCAGATCAAGTAAGGATACCAGAATTCCTTCCTCAAGTGCAACCAAAGGTTGTTTTTTTAAATGACAATTGACAGTATCAGTAATGGTGACCATGAAACTAGTCTTCAATTCCATAATTATTAATTGAATTTAAATTCTGCCGTTCCGTTGTTGTGGTGGAATTTAAACCCATGACCCCACAGCATTAACCTGAGCCTCTCGGTTATAGTACTAGTCCAATGACAGAGCCACAAATACACAATATCTGGAGTGAGAATAAATTGAGAGAAATTATGCAATAATTAAATATTAACATATTGAAAGTTGAAAAGAAAATCATCCTTCCTGCTTCTTATGTTATTGTCGCCTCTCTCTTGCATTCTTGTTTGATATGTTCTGCCTTTTCATACTTCCGTAAAATGTAACACTAGAAGCTAGGTGCATGAGCGGTAACCTAATTACTTCATTGTACTACTTGTGATTTATAATACAGTACAAAATTTACTAGCAAAATTCACTATATTTCACCTTGTGATCAACTTTCCAGTTTACATTAAAGTTTTGATGATAAACTTAGTAGCACACACCCTTTGTATCAGAGCATCTACTTGCTTTGGCCTTTGGGTCACCTGTTTGTCTCATTGTTCCTTTTGGGTTTTGTTAAAAGAAAATAGCATTTGATGATGTCAATTAAAAGGTTGTCTTGAGTTCTTAGTCTGATCCCTAAGGTGTAGAGTTTCGATTGATGGCCAGTACTGTTACTGTTGCCTCTTTCTTATAATGTATTGATGAATTTGGAGTCTTTTTTTTGTTCTGTTAATTTTTTTTCCTTATTCTGAATGAGTTGACTCCTGGGTACAAAGCTTCATGGTTGGTGGCTGATGTCCAGTCTCTTGCTCAAGTGATTGTTGTTTTGTGTGAAGAAGAATTCACACTTCTTGACTTCAGGATTTTCCAAAATATTTTGAAGTCAATTGAGTATATCTGAAGTGGTCGTACTGATAGTGTGCATGACATGCCAGCCAATTTAAGCACAGCACGGTTCCGCAAACAATATTGTGGCAGTGACTAAGTAATCTGTTTTAGTGATTGTAGCTTTAGGATGAATATTAACCGATACACTGAGGAGAATTTCCATGCTCTACTTTGAAATATTGTCATGGGAACTTTTAAGTCTACTTGAGAGGGAAGACCCAGCCTTGATTTAACACTTAAAATGTCCCAAGAGTGCAACACACTGTCAGTACTGCAGAGTTATGTGAACGTAAATAGTGAGTGTCAGCTTGCTCGATGATAATGGAATTTTCACCATTATCCATGTGCGTACCACCTAAGGTCAGCTAATTATAGATGGGGCAAGAATTGAATGAAGGGTCATCTGCACCACTTCAGATCAGTGTATTATGTTGACGTGGATGTCGGTTAGCTTGGTTGGCTCATTTGCTATGAAGTGTGATCTCTATAGCATGGCTTCAATTCCTGCAGTGGCTGAGGCTACTGTGACGCATTCTCCTTCTCAACTTCTTCCCTCCCCTGAGAGGTGGTGACTCTTGGGTTAAACTCACCACTAGTTATCTTTTTCTAATGAGAGAGCAGCCCTATGGTCTTCTGGAACTATGGTAACTTTACTATTTGCTATTTTCACTCACTGAACACAGAGTGCTTCTTTCGTTTAAAATGGCTTCTGCAAAACTTCTGACTCTTTTGAGAAATGTGTGTTTGGGTCAGTTTTTGTAGTCACCAAAGCCAAAGAATGCAGAAGATTTGGAGAATCCTTTCGCCCAAAACATTGAACGGAATGAAAGGAGTATGCAGGCATTCAGACTTTGTGAATTGGGATCATGTTTGTTAGTCCTGCCATTCTAAAACAGCTCAGTGGCATTGTTTCAAAATTTGAGCATCAGCTGGTTTAGTGAGGTAGCATCCTTTGGCATTCTGAATTAACACATAATATTTGTTTTTTTTAAAAAAACTTGTTGTCAATGTTCAAGAGAACTTTAAAATTCCACAGTTCTGTTAATGGATATGGGGAAATTAGATGGCACTTAATTGGCTGCTTTATGCAAGTATGTGTACATGAGTGTAAGCCAAATAATAATCTCCTAAACTGTAAAATTTAGGAATAACTTTGAGAGTTCCCACAGTAGAAAGACTAGATAATTGGTTCCATGTACTTTGTTTCCCTGTAACCTTGAATTTAATCCAATCTTTGCAGCCAGCAGTGTATGGGGTGGTTTTCATCAGCCTGGTCCATGGTTTCCTAACTTATTGAAGTCTTATGATTTTATATTTTTCAGCAGAGCATTTCAGAGTTAATTGGGAATATTGAAATTAAAAATAACTATTATTTTTATCTTTCAGTACAGTATAAAACATGAAAGAAATGGTGCTTCAGTACAAACTCCTGTGTTCTGGATGTTATTGCTTATTTTGCTTGCTATTTCTTGTAATTGTTTTGGATATTGTGCTGTTCCTAGGCTTTCAGTAGACTGGTAGATGTGTGAAAGTTATGTCAGTTTAACTTCAGTGAGTTTTTTCCATATTTGTGGAATTTTGAAGAGGTGCACATATGAAGGAAGACATGGAAATTCCTATTTTCTTATTAGAACAGAGCAGATCATGGGGTGGTATGGTAGCAGTTTAAATGAAAAGAGAATGAGACAAAATCGATGCAGATTTGCTTCTAAATGTGGAAGGATTTTGAGGCACATGCCACAGCTACAGGATTAAATGTAGGGTTTGGAACACATAACAAGAGAATCCTCTTTGCAGGATTAGAACAATAGAATTCATTTTTACTGTCAGTGGTTGAGATGAAAACATGTCCACATTCAAAGATTGTCTAGAAGTGAAGAAAAAGGAGATAAGTAAATAGAAAGAGATGGTCAATCTTGAAGTGTAATTTGGCTAATAGGCTGGCCATTGTTCATCTTTAAGTGGGGAGTAGATGTAGCACATATAATTAAGCCTAATTCTATTCTTGTCCCAAAGCTTAAGTGCCCTTTTTCAGTAGGAATAATAATTGATATATGCCCCTGCTAGGGCTCAGAAAAACTGAGATCAAACTCTCTGAATTTAGCTGAAATACATAAAGGTAGCTTATGGTTTGTTCACAAATCCCTCTGAATATGTATTTTAATTCAAACTGAAGCCTGTGCTATGGCAGCCAAGGGGTTAATAAAGTTCTGCCTGCACTGCAACACTCAATTCCATCCTCCATTTTCTCCTGAACAGTTCCCTCGTCATAATTCTTTCAGTACAGTGTCGTGAAAACTGCACAGGTTGCTGCTCCCTTTCCTTCTCCGCCTCCTCCCACCTTCCAATGACTGCAGTCTGCTTGGTTATGAGGTGGGCAAACTGCCAAGTGTGTGTGACAGCAATTAAGCGTATGCAGAGCAGTGTTGTGTTTTGGGGAGGCGATGTCTGCGAGCGACCAGTCACCAGGACCCCAGCACCCAGCGAAAACTGTTTTACTACAGAGAGAGGGAGACAGAATTTTGTTGCCATTTTTCAAGTTCCCGCTGTGTGTGCGTTTTCATGTGTTTATGTTTTGTTGTTGTTTTCCTCTCCCAAATATTTGCTGGCTTTCAACTGATGGAGCGGTCTTTTGTCTTATTTTACCGTTGTCTCATTGGTTGAGACACGCGCTCGAGATGGGTGAGCGTTAAAATGGAATGAAAAGAATATACAATGGATTTTTTTTTTTTTAAAAAAAGTACCCTTCCTTAAGGTGGTGGCAAAGGGTTGTGGGCATGGAAACAAGCCATATTTAGGAAGAATCTTGGTTATTAGCTCCTTACCTATACAAATTTGTATAACAAAATAGTTTCGCTTTTTATTCCCTAAGAGAAAACCAACCTATTTGGAGACGTGGTCTGCATTAGTAATTGAGTGTAATGTTTTGTTTTTAAACGTGATTTTATTTCACTGTGCATTGTTTTATATTTATAACATTACAGGATTTTTGCATTTAATGATCATATTAGGGTAACTTTTAAGGACACAAATTCTTCTGCCTCAGAAGTTGCTCTTAAGTATAATAATTAAAACAATCTGTATTTGTCACTTTAATACTATATATCTGTTTCTAGGATCCTTGCACACCACCTCTATATTGCTCCATCTCATTCTCTTCCTTTTAATATGGATTCCACTTTCTTTTCTCCTCTTTACCTGCTACAGTATTGTTTCATAAACTTCATGCTGGATCTGGTACTTCATCTAAATGGCCATATTCTGAGAATGAATCTTGTATGAAAACATAGTCATATTATTTGACTGAGACAATATAGTCTTCATGCAACATTCAGCTGCATATGTTTTTCAGCCAGTATCATTGCTCAGCAAACGGGAGGAGTCAAAACTGAATTGCCGCCTTTTTCTTTGAGCTCAGCCAAACACTACCTTGGCTAAATGAAAATTCAGAGGTCCAGTTTCAGAGCCACTGGTGAAAATCATAAATAAAATACTAACATTTTGAGGTTTCCAGTCCAAAATGTGCATTCTTCAGCTCAGTCAGTAGAAAATAATCGTTTGCATGTGCACAAGACTATTTTGGGAATCAAGGAGAGCATTCACAGGGCATCATCATCATCATCGTGGGAGACTTTGCTCTGATTTTTTGCCTTCTTGAGGTGATTTAATGGATTCAGTGGGATTCATGATAGGCTAAAATAAAAAAGTGGTCTCCAGAGTGAATGCAGCTATTATCCATATCAACTATTCATCACAGTAATCCATACCCTTTTTAACTTCAAGAATAAATGATGTGGGTGTCATTGGAGAGAGAACACAGATACTTAACCAGATAAAGGAAGTAAGACTACAGCATTGCTTCACAGTTGTTTGCTGAAATCAGGGATGGGGTTATGAAGACGAGAAGCCAGATGTCGAGCAGCATATTTTTATATATGTGACAGATCAGCAGCTGGTACCTGTTGCCAAAAATGTGGCTAAGATCTGGTTACGTGATATAGTGGGAAATGGGTAAGGTTAGCATTTTGGGAAAGTGAATAAAATGTCATGAAGAAACTTTTTTCATTCATACTTGTCTGATACTTGTTACATACTGATTTTAATTTCCTTAGTTCACTGTGATAATTAGAAGTAGTGGGATCAAGATAAATGTGCGAACTGAAATAAACAAATGGTAATCTAGAAATAGGTAGACAAACCAATAGAACCATTCTTTTTAAAATACTTCAAGCAAATCACTTGAAAATTAAAGTAGTAATTTTTGACTTTGGACAGAGGAATAATTGTACTTTATATATAGTTAAATAGTTATAACTACAAGATAAATTTAACTTTTTCAAATTTGACTCTTTGGATTTGAGTGTTGCTCGCAAAACTGGTACTTTCTGTTGAAGTATAGTTGTCCTTAAAGAGATGATGACCAATATTTATACTGCAGTCTTTGGAGGTATGACTGACTACAGTGAAACTTGATTATCATGTGACTATCAAGTAATCGGTTGTAGGTAGTGTATGCTTGGGAGGTACTATCAACAAAGCTTTGGCTAGTTGCTACAGAGCCTGGAGTCATACAGAACGGAAACAGACCCAACTCGTCCATGCTGACCAGATATCCTAAATTAATCTAGTCCTATTTGCCAGAATTTGGCCTGTGTACCTCTTAAACCCTACTTCATGTACCCAACCAGATGTTTTTTAAATGTTGTAATTGTACCAACTGCCACCAACATGTCTGGCAACTCATTTCAGTAAAGCACCACCTTCTGCATGAAAACGTTGCCCCTTGGGTCCCTTCTAAATCTTTCCCTTCTCACCGTAAACCTATGCCTTCTAAGTTTTCCTCTACCCTGGGGAAAAGACCTTGTCTATTCATTCTATCCATGCCACTCATGATTTTAAAAGCTTCTTTAAGGTTACCTCTCAGCCTCTGGCACTCCCGGGAAACGGCCCCAGCCTCTTCCTGAAGTTCAAACCCTCCAACCCTGGCAACATCGTTGTAAATCTTTTCTGAACCCTTTCAAGTTTAACTATGTAATTCCTAGAGCAGGGAGACCAGAATTGAACACAGTGTTCCAAAAGTGGCCTAATCAATGTCCTGTTCAATTGCAACATGATATTGCAACTCCTATACTCAATGTACTGACCATTTAAGGCAAGTGTACCAAACATTGCATTCACTATCCTGTCTACCTATGCCTCCACTTTCAAGGAACTATGAACCTGCATCCCAAGACCTCTTTGTTCAGCAACACTCCCAGGACCTTACCATTAAGTGTACAAGTCCTGCTGATTTGCCTTACCAAGATGCAACACTTCACATTTTTCTAAATTAAACTGCTATAGCACCCTATAGATGTTGCGCACTGCAGCCATGGTGTGCTGGTAGCAGAATGAAGTAAATGTTGAGGCTTGTTGATACCATTTGGAATAAGTTGAGCAACGAATGTGGGAAAATATTCTTGAACTCCTTGTACCAGTGTATGGAATTTGTGTTGCACAGGAGATGGTCAGCAATAAATGATAGGATTTCAATTTTCTTCAAAACCAGATTAATTCAAAGCATGATTTAAAATTGTCAAGCATTGCCTTTTAATCCCTGTCGATTGCTTTTAATATATGTGGTATTGTCACTGGGATTGCAGTGTTTGTAATAGTGGGAGTGGGAAATTTGCCTAGAATGATCTGTGGAAAGAACTCTGTACAAGTATGGATTTTAGCATTCCAAATTTGTAAAGAGCATTTTGAACCTTGCAGCATCATTGCAAAGTACACATGGTAACAAGACTGTTACTGGTGAGAAAGATTTGAGGTGGTGAATTAAAAGATTATTCATAAAGCATGTCAAACTGTTAGGTCAGTGTTTTCAAAGTATGTTGCCATCAACAGACACGATTTAGCTGAATAAATATAATTTAACAGAACCATGTCATCTTGAAGATTTAGTTTGCTACATTTAATATTGCAGAACTGAGGTACAAAGAGATCTGGCTGTCCTGGCAAATGAATTATGAAAGATTGGCGTGAAGATGCAGCAAGTGATTAGAGAGGCAAATGGAATATAAAATAAGGATATTTTGCTACAGATGTATGAAGGCCACATCTGGAGTACTAAATACTGTTGTGGTTTCCTTATGTAGAATAGGATGTAAATCTGTTAGAAATAGTTCATAACTGACTGACTTGACTGATATCTGATATTGGGTTTGGGAGTGAGGTTGCTTTGAGGGAGGTTGGACAGACTGGCCTGTATTCAAGGTTCTGAGGGAACCTGACTGGATGGTTACTGGAAGGACAGTTCCCTCTCTAGTGGAGATTAGAATGATGGGACATAGCTTAAAGATAGAGTTTCCATTTAGGACACCTTTGTAAAGGAGTGGTGAGCCTTTGGAATTTTCTGCCCCAGGGAGAGGTGGAATTGGGGTCACTTCAAAAGCTATCCCACCTTGCCTTTAATTCCCATTTTTAGTTGAGATTCTTTCATGGTTATATGGAAGGGTGAAGTTGAAACTGTGGTCAGATTGTGGAGCAGGCTAGTGGGGCGATCAGCCTATTCCTACACCTAATTTATATGTTCCTACATGAGTATATAGTTTGTGTTTATATAGCAAGATTCAAATTCTTGGATCATCCCAGAAGCACTTTACTTTCGGAATGTTGTCACTGTCATATTGTAGGGAAGTACTATTTAAGTGTGTCAGTGGCCTAAATGTGCACAAGCAAAATCAGGTTTGTTTATGATAACAGAAAAACATAGCTTAGCATGTATTCTAAGCAAAGATATCAGTTGAAGCAAGTACTGTCCTGCTCATAGATTTAAATAGTAAATATTTGAAAAAAGTAGTGTTAATGCTTTATGAAGTTGAAAATGTATGTATATTTATATGCAAGCGTGAAACAAGTGACTCGCATAAGGATCTGAAATGTTCATCAGAGTCTTTGGGAAATAGTGAGAGGTTTACTCCTAGAAGCATGAAGGCTTCTGATTTTGATCAAAGTTTGAATTAAAATCAGCCACCATTGTCATTTCAATGTGTCTAGGAGAAAGTGAGGACTGCAGATGCTGGAGATCAGAACTTAAAATTGTGTTGCTGGAAAAGCGCAGCAAGTCAGGCAGCATCAAAGGAACAGGAGAATCGATGTTTCGGGCATAAGCTTCTACATTCCTGAAGAAGGGCTTCTGCCCGAAACGTCGATTCTCTTGTTCCTTTGATGCTGCCTGACCTGCTGCGCTTTTCCAGCAACACATTTTTAAAATTTCAAGATGTCTCACTGGGTAGTAATTTCCCCTCTACTTTACTTTAACAAGAAACTTAGAGACAGTAAGGTATCCTTCGTGAATGAGAGACATTGGGTGTGTGTATGCAAGAAAATCTGTTCCTGACCCCAATCCTGTCCTGGAAAACACACCGTCTCTTAGACTTTATAAACGTTTGTTCCAGTGAAACAAATAATGTTTGATGCAGATCATGAAACTCATCCTGTTAAATTAAGATATGATATGGGCAAGTTTGATTTCTGACTTTTGTTGAGTTATCTGATCTCGGGTGACTTGGTCTTATGCAAAAACACTTGAATAAATTATGGGTGTCACTTGCATTTTGTATTTTTTACATTTGACTCTAAGTTGTTGGGGCTGTTCTGTGTGGATGTTTCACTGATACTGTAAGAGTGGCTGGTTTTGCAATTAGAATAGATGTCAAACAAAAGTGCCTTTGGATTGGGTTTGTTTGCCCTCTAATAAGCTTGAATTAGGAATGCACAATGCAACACAGGCTGAGCACTGCATTGAACTATGACCTTTCAGCTCTTCCCCTGCTCACCTTGAGTAACTTGTTACCACTCATTGAGGATTGTATGTGAAGATTGTGTGTATGTAGAAACAGGCCATTCAGCACATCAAGTCCATACTGAACTTTCCAAACATAACACTATGGCAGTCCCAGTCTAAGAGGATGGAGAGGAATTTGTGTGTACAAGAAAATTTTCTAATTCAGTATGTGAATATACCTATTAGCGAAGGTGCAAAACTTGACCTATGCTTGGGAAATAAGACAGGGCAGGTGACTGAGGTATCACTGGGGGAGCACTTTGGGACCAGCAACTATAATTCTATTAGTTTTAAAATAGTGATGGAAAAGGATAGACCAGATCTAAAAGTTGAAGTTCTAAATTGGAGGAAGGCTAATTTTGACAGTATTAGGCCAGAACTTTCAAAAGTTGATTGGAGGGCAGATGTTCGCAGGTAAAGGGCTGGCTGGAAAATGGGAAGCCTTCAAAAATGAGATAATGAGAGTCCAGAGACAGTATATTCCTGTTGGGGCGAAAGGAAAGGCTGCTGGGGGAAAGGAAAAGCTGGATGACTAGAAAAATTGAGGTCTTGATTAAGGAAAAGGAAGGAAGCATATGTCCGGTATGGACAGGAGAGATCGAATGAATCCTTGGAGTATAAAGGCAGTAGGAGTATAAAAACGGCAAAAAGAGCACGTGAGGTAGCTTTGGCAAATGGGTGAAGGAGAATCCAAAGAGATTTGATAAATACGTTAAGGACAAAAGGGTAACTAGGGAGACCATATGGCCCCTCAAAGATCAGCTCAGTGAAAGTGCTGGAGATTAGAGTAGAGTGTGTGATGCTGGAAAAGCACAGCAGGTGAGGCAGCATCCGAGAAGCAGGTGAGTTGATGTTTCGGGCAAAAGCCTTCTCCTCTCAAAGATCAGCAAGGCAGTCTATGTGTGGAGCCGCAGGATATGGGGGAAGATAGTAAACAAGTATTTTGCATCAGTGTTTACTGTGGAGAAGGACATGGAAGATAGAGAATGTGGAGAAATAGATGGTGACATCTTGAAAAATGTCCATATTACAGAGGTGGTGGTGCTGGATATCTTGAAACGCGTAAAAGTGGTTAAATCCCCAGGACCTGATCAGGTGTACCCTAGAACTCTGGGAAGCTAGAGAAGTGATTGCTGGACCTCTTGCTGAGATATTTGTATCATCAATAGTCACAGGTGAGGTGCCGGAAGACTGGACCTTGGCTAACATGGTGCCATTATTTAAGAAAGTTGGTAAGGACAAGCCAAGGAACTATAGATTGGTGAGCCTGACATCGGTGGTGGGCAAGTTATTGGAGGGAATCCTGAGGGGCAGGATTTACATGTATTTGGAAAGGCAGGACTGATCAGGGATAGTTAGCTTGGCTTTGTGCATGGGAAATCATGTCTCACGAACTTGATTGAGCAACAGAGGATTAATGAGAACAGAGCGGTAGACGTGATCTCTTTGGACTTCAGTATGGTGTTTGACAAGGTTCTTCATGATATATACTTAATGGTAAGGTCCTGGGGAGTGTTGCTGAACAGAGACCTTGGAGTGCAGGTTCATAGTTCTTTGAAAGTAGAGTCTTGGGTAGATTGGATAGTGAAGAAGGCGTTTGGTATGCTTTCCTTTATTGGTCAGAGCACTGAGTGTAGGAGTTGGGAGGTCATGCTGCGACTGCACAGGACATTGGTTAGGCCACTTGGAATATTGTGTGCAATTCTGCTCTCCTTCCTATTGGAAGGATGTTGTGAAACTTGAAAGTGTTCAGAAAAGATTTACAAGGATGTTGCCAAGGTTGGAGAACTTGATCTATAGGGAGAGGGTGAATAGGCTGGTGCTGTTTTCCCTGGAGTGTTGGAGGCTGAAGGATGACCTTAGAGATTTATAAAATCATGAGGGGCATGCATACGGTACATAGACAAGGTCTTTTCCTTGGGTGGGGGAGTCCAGAACTATAGGGCATAGGTTTAGGATGAGTAGGGAAAGATATAAAAGAGACTTGAGGGGCAACATTTTCATGCAGAGAGTGATGCGTGTATGGAATGAGCTGTCCGAGGAAATGGTGGAGGCTGTTACAATTACAACATTTTGAAAGGCATCTGGATGGGTATATGAATAGGAAGGTTTAGAGGAATATAGGCCAAGTGCTGGAAAATGGGACTAGATTAGGTTAGGATATCTGGGGCAGTTGAAGGGTCTGTTTCTGTGCTGTACATCTCTGACTCTCCAAAAGGCATCCCACCCAGACCCACCCCGACTCACCCCGTGCATGTAACCCTATATTTGATCACTAATCCACATAGTCTGCACAGCCCTGGACTCTATGGGTAATTTTCCATGCCCAATCCACCTGACCTGCACATCTTTGGACTCCCCCACCCAAACCAGAGCACCTGGAGGAAACCCAAGCAGAGTCGAGAGAATGTGCAAATGCCACACAGTCACCTAAGGGTGGAATCGAACTTTGGTGCTGTGAGGCAGCAATGTTAATCACTGAGCCAGCATTCTGACCATGGCTGTTTTACAGACCTTAAGGTTTTGGATGAGAAATATTGTGTTGCACAAATGGAAACCCACTGAAATAAGTAAAATTTTGCTGAAGATAAGCACATTTTGTCAAAGCTTTTGATCTTGCAAACAACAGGGCAATTGCAAGAAATATCAATGCAAAACAGAGGCTACATTCCTGTATAAATTGAGTGCTTATTGGTTAGCAAATGGACTCTGTTTCAGTTAGATGATGTGAGCTGTAAAACTTTGTTTAAACCTGAAACTTGATTGGTCAATGCATTTTCTTAAGAAATGAACCAGTAATAATTGAGATCTGCATTACCAAATAAGTATACTTTGTTAATAATCTTTTCTTTATGTTGCAGAGTGTTTGCACCATATGTAGTCAGAAGAGAAGATCTGTTGGGCTGTAGACGCCCTTGAAAACTGTCACAGGTAAGATTTGCATATTTACATAATGCTCAGTGTTTGGGTGTGAAAGAATTATTCCTCAAAACCATATTGAAGACTTTGTTTTATACTCCAACTGGTATAGTAGCAAGACAAACAAAATAGAAGCCTTTTGCTTTAATGAATTCTTAGTGCTGTAGGAGTAGTGGTCCTTCAATAAATTGGTGTTTGAGTTAGATTTTCTTCTGCATAAAGACTTGAGTTCCTTAAACTTCTGTACATTTGACATTAGGGTGTTGAGGCTGTTCTATGTTGAATGTTTCACTGGTACTGTAAGAGTAGCTGGTGTTGCAAATTATGTGGAGGTGCCGGTGTTGGACTGGGGCGTACAAAGTCAGAAGTCACATGACACCATTGTTGTGGTTCTGTTCGCCGAGCTGGGAATTTGTGCTGCAGACGTTTCGTCCCCTGTCTAGGTGACATCCTCAGTACTTGGGAGCCTCCTGTGAAGCGCTTCTGTGATCTTTCCTCTGGCATTTGTAGTGGTTTGAATCTGCCGCTTCCGGTTGTCAGTTCCAGCTGTCCACTGCAGTGGCTGGTATATTGGGTCCAGGTCGATGTGCTTATTGATTGATTGATTTGAATCTGTGGATGAATGCCATGCCTCTAGGAATTCCCTGGCTAGGAACACCTAGGAGCTAAACTCCGAAAGCTTGTGATTTCAAATAATCCTGTTGGGCTATAACGTGGTATTTGTGTTGCAAATGGTGTCAAACAAAAGTGCATTCTTCTAATGTTGATATTGAGGTATATTATTGGGGCAAGGTAGTATGAGCTTTCCTCAGTGTCTGTATGTGCTTTGCTTAGGATCCTTACTTGACGTTGAGTGCCTATTTTCCCTGATTCGAGAATATGTAGTTGGAATATGAGGAAGACACTAAGGTCCTGGACAACTTGGCTTCAATGTTTGTAATCGTGTGGGTGTCTAACTGGTCCAAATAAACTGTTCGATTGATATGTGTTTCTGATGGCTTTATTTTCTGTTCTAACCTGTTGAAATGTTTTTCCTTCCAAACAGTGTTTGTACAAAAGTGTTTGCGGATATTTGCACAGAAACCCTTCTCATGCAGGTTAATGACGGGTCAAGGCGTCAGCAAGCGTGTCTCAAGACCTTCATGGTAAGAGTGTCAGAGTTCTTCAGCTTTATTCAGTAATGTTCAATGATATTTTGGTATTTCAGGTTAGTCTAGGGGCATAGTTTTTGTTTACATGTTTTTCAACAGGAGCAAGGTTAGGAACGTTACAATTAACCTTCATATTCTGGGACTGAGAAGGGGGGGAAATATTCATAATTCCTAATACCAGACATTGTTTTGTGACTTCTGTTGTGTTTGTGGATATTGGGGTTTCACCTTGGCACAAGAGTGGTTGTTCTGAACATCAGCTGACAAGGACATGAGCAATTGGACAAAAAGTTGTCCTTGTTTAGATTGCTTTAGTTTTTTGAATGGTCTTAAATGAAGATATTGCTAATTGATTGCTGTTGTATTTGGTGAGCTGTAACGATGAGTTAGGAGTACAGTTGATGCAATGTATTTGTTGTACCCAGATTCTCAGTCATAGATCATTATATGTAATTACAACCCCTATGTCCAATCCCTCAATGATTATCTGAGTAATGTACTTTTTCTCAGTTCTTTGACTTCTCAGACTTTGGGAGAAGTGAAAATATGATGTGCAGGATAGGGAAGGAGGGGTAGCTGAAGTTCACATAGTCTTGTCCATTCCCAGTGACTGAAGAATCACCTTTGTCGACTCAGGTAGACTCTTTGCCCTTGCAGCTTAAGATGCAATTTAAAGAGTGGGGAAAAACAATAACTGAGATATTTTATTGTTTCAGATAAATACTGCAACACTGGAGTTTTTCACAATATAAATTATGAAAATTCAAGCATTATTGCAATTCTCTTTTACCCTTTGACTTTTTACCTGTTCTTATATCACCGGGGAAAAAGCTGGAGGTTAAGATAGTTTGGGTTTTTATAATGAATTGCTTATGAATAGTTTTTATTTTTGTAGATAAATGCTTAAGTTAAAGAAAATCAACAATTCAAGTAATTCTATCCTCTCTCAATCGGTTTCTCTGTAGTATTCTTGCTGCTGAGTCAAAAAGCTGAGGTTTCAATTGCCACTCCATAATTTCAGTGCATTGCTGAGGGGTCTGCTTAACTATTTGATGTTACAGTTGATCCTTGAATCCAACTGTACATTCCCTCAAATCTCAACATCCAAAAATGTATCAGTAGTCTTAAATATACTGTGTATCTACAACCCTCTAGGTCAGAGAGTTCCAGAGATTCACAACCTTATGAGTAAAGAAATCTTTCCTGATCTCGGTCTGAAATGACCAACTCCTGTCCTTTGACTGTGACTTCATTCTGAGCTCTCCAGCCTGGGGAACAGCCTCTGTCAAAACTATTCAGACTTGCATGTATCCTTCAGATAGGAGATTGAATGAAGGTCTATTATGGCAATGATTAAATGGACATTCAAGATCTCTCCGTATTCTACAAAGCAGAAAATGAGATCCTCAGCCAGTATTCTTCCCTCAATCAAAACCAAACCTTGGCATTTATTTCACTACTGTTTGTAGAATCTTGCTATGCATAAAATGACGGCCATATTTGTCATAGAGATGTACAACACTAAACAGACCCTTTGGTTCAACTCGTCCATTCCGACCAGATATCCTAAATAAATCTAGTCCTGTTTGCCAGCATTTGGCCCATTATCCCTTTAAACCCTTCCTGTTCATATAAGCATCCCAGATGCCTTTTAAATATTGTAATTGTATCAACCTCCACCACTTCCTCTGGCAGCTCATTCCATACATGCATCATCCTCTGTGTGATAAAGTTGCCCTTTAGGTCCTTTTAAAATCTTGCCCTTCTCAACTTTAACCTATGCCCTCTAGTTTTGGACTTGCCCACTCTGGGAAAAAGACTGTATCTACTTACCCTATCCATGCACCTCATGGTTTACAAACCTCCACAAGATAACCCCTCAGCCTCTGACACTCCAGGAAAAATGGCGGCAGTCTGTTCAGTTTTCCCTATAGCTCAAACCCTTCAACCCTGGCAACATCTTTGTCAATCTTATCTGAACCCTTCCAAGTTTCACAACATCCTACTGAAAGGAGGGAGACCAGAATTACATGCCGTACTCCAATAATGGCCTAACCAATGTCCTGTATAACCACAATATGACCTCCCAACTCCTGTACTTAATGCACTGACCAACAAGCGCAAGCATACCAAATGCTTCCTTCACTATCCTATCTGCCTGCGACTCCACTTTCAAGGAACTGTGAACCTGCACTCCAAAGGTATCTTTGTTCAGCAACACTCCTCAGGACCGTACCATTAAGTGTACAAGTTCTGCCCTGATGTGGCTTTCCAAAGTGCAGCATCTCACATTTATCTAAATTAAATTCCATCTGCCACTCCACAGCCCATTGACTCATCTGATCAAGATCCTGTTGTACTCTGAGGTAACCTTCTTCACTGCCCACTACACCTCCTATATTGGTGTCATCTGCAAACTTACTAACCATACCTCTTAGGTTCACATCCAAATTATTTATATAAATGATGAAAAGCAGGGACCCAGCACTGATGCTTGTGGCACAGGCCTCCAGTCTGAAAAACAACCCTCCACCACCACCCGCTGTCTTCGACCTTCGAGCCAGTTCTGCATTCACATAACTAGTTCTCCCTATATTCCATGTGATCTAACCTTACTAACCAGTCTACCATGAGAGACCTCATTGAGTGTTTTATTGAAGTCTACCACTTCATTACCACTATTTATGTCTACTACTCTTCCCTCTTCAATCCTCTTTGTTACTTCTTCACAAAAGTCGATCAAGTTCATGAGACAGGATTTCCCACGCACAAAGCCATGTTGCCTTGCCGTTATCAGTCATTGCCTTTCCAAATCCCTGTAAATCCTGTCCTGTCCCTCAGGATTCCCTCCAACAACCTGCCCATCACCAATGTCAGGCTCAATGGTCTATAGTTTCCTGGCTTTTCCTTCCGAGCAGAAGAATTGACGTTTTGGGCATAAGCCCTTCTAAAGGGCTTATGCCCAAAATGTTGATTCTTCTGCTCCTCGGATGCTGCTTGACCTGCTGTGCTTTTCCAGCAACACAGTCTTGACTCCGGCATCTGCGGTCCTCACTTTCTCCTGGCTTTTCCTTTCCACCTTTCTTAAATAGTGGCACCATGTTAACCAGCCTCCAGTCTTCTGGCACCTCCCCTGTGGCTATCAATGATACAAATATCTCCGCAATAGGTCCTGCAATCACTTCCCTAGCTTCCCACAGAATTCTTGGGTACGCCTGATCAGGTCCCAGGAATTTATCTATCTTTATGCGTTTTCAGAAGTCCAGCACCCCTGTCTGTGAAATATGGACAATTTTCAAGATGTCGCTATGTATTTCACCACATTCTCTATTTTCCATATCCTTTTCATAGTACACACTGATGCAAAATACTTGTTTAGTGTCTCCCCATCTCTCGCAGTACCACGCATAGATGGCCTTGCTGACCTTTAAGTCGCCCTCTTCTCTCTTTAGTTACCCACTTGTCCTTAATGTATTTGTAGAATTGCTTTGGATTCTCCTTAACCCTATTTGCCAAAGCTATCTGATGTCCCCATTTTGCCTTCCTGATTTCCCTCTTAAGTATATTCCAACTGCCTTTATACTCTTCTAAGGATTCACTCGATCTATCCTGTCTATGCCTGACGTATGCTTGCTTCTTATTCTTGACCAAAATCTTAATTTCCCTAGTCATGCAGAATTCCCTACACTTAGCAGCCTTGTTGTTCACCCTAACAGGAACATAGTGTCCCTGGACTCTCGGTATCGCATGTTTGAAGGATTCCTATTTTCCAGCTGTCCCTTTACCTGCAAACATCTGCCCCCAATCAACTTTGAATGTTCTTGCCTGATACCATTAAAATTGGCCTTCCTCTAATTTAGAACTTCAACTTTTAGATCCGGTCTATCCTATTCCATAACTATTTTAAAGCTAATAGAATTATGGTGCTCCCCATTGACACCTCCGTTATCTGCCCTGCCTTATTTCCCAAGAGAAGGTCAAGTTTTGAACCTTCTCTAGTAGGTACATCCACATACAGGATTTAGATTGGTTTCACAGGTCGGCGTGACATTGAGGGCCAAAGGGTCTGTACTGTGCTGTTACATTGTAACATCTTTCCTAAATACAACTGTAATGTTATCTGTGTAGCAGCCAACCTGCACTGCGAAGTAATTCGTTGCATGTGCAGAGCTTTGTCATGTGTCTAAAGTATGATAACTTGCTACATAACTGCAAATTTTTCTACAAGCCAACACATTGGTTTATGCAGAAGTTTTTAGATTGTGATTGTTATCACCAACTTACCTTCGCCCCCCCCCCCAAAAAATCATCTTACGTGAATGAGTTGACTGAGTGGAATTTGAAGACTAATCTTCCATCTCCTGGCATGGAAATCTACCGGTAAACCTAAGATAATTGATGTATCACAATGTTCTCAAAATAGTTGTATTTTCTTCCCTTACCAATTTTTACAGACTCTCAAAACAAAATCATTTTGAAGCATTTGGCTGGCTACAAAGTTCAAGACAAAAAAAATTCACTCTCTGTAATCTTTCAATTGATTTTGCTCACTAAATGCACATCTGACTCCTCAAAATCCATGTTGTTATTGGACGTTATTGCCTCCCTGGGAATTCATTTGAAATGTTTAATATAATTGATGTAAAATGCTTTTATCTTATCTGTTCACTCATCTTCCCCTTTTGGCCCTTCATATCAATCCCTAGGTTTAAAGTAAACCTTTCTCGAGGTTCTTGTTCAACTTCATACCTTTGAAGGATTTTGACTCTTCTATGAGTCTCCTTTTGATGTGCATAAATTGACTTGTATGGTATCTCTTTGAAGCTGAAATGTCTGATGCTGGGTGTCAGACAGGAAGTCCATTGCTATTGTTATGGACCAGACCAAACCCCCCCCAAAATATATTAAATAGGTCGCCTAGACCCTAACCTTTTTCTTGTTTAAAAGGCAAGTGCCAGGCATTGCGTTCTGTATGCAATTTGATTGGTGAAACTACCTGTCTTGAAGCAAAACACACTTTATTCATATACTTTAGTTAAAATAAACAAAAGAAAAAAGAAATCGGAATAACTTAACTCTATTGGAAAATTTAAGAGTAGAGATTATTTAACTGCTAAACAGCATCTGTTCCAATAGAGTAACATATCGTAAACACACCCTTTGCAAAGACACATGCAGTAAAATACTGTATGTCATGCACTTCTCCAGTCCAGGTGGAAAAAAAATCGAAAGAGAGATGGGCTCAGTATGTATGAATCATACTGTATTCTAGACCCTGCACAATCCAGAATCCTATTTGGCTTCTTTACTGTCACATGAATGCTTTCAGTGCCCTGGTCCGCCAATATCTGGCATTGTTTTTATGTTTAGCAATATGCAAAGTTTTTTTGTAATTTTATCCCGTTCCATGTCTTGGTCTTGCTGAAAGTGTTCAAATGCTTGATTCCTGTTTCTCCTGACATTGATCAGCTTCACAGACAAGTACAATTAAAACTGAAGTTTTCAGCCTGTCTATAGTTGCATTTCCACCACTGGGCTTTGGACCAGTTTTCCATTTCCTAATCAAGGGCTCTGTATCATTCCTACCACAGATCTACTTGAATTAGCACAAATCAGAAATTAACTCTGGGATCATGCTTGTCTGGAAATCAGAGGCATGTTGTGGATAAATCCACTTGACCACTAGAGAAGCCCACGAATAAGCTTTTTTAAAATCATTTAATCATTATTATTCACTTCTGGGATGTGGGTGTCACTGGCTGGTCTTGTACTTATTGCCTATCACTAGTCACCCCTTCAGAAGGCAATGGTGAGCTGCTGCATTGAACTGCAATAGTCCAAGTGCTGTTGGTTGACCCACAATGGTTTTAGGGAGGGCATTTCAGGATTTTGACCCAGCGACAGTGAAGGAACAGTGATATATTTCCAAGTCAGGATAGTAGGTGGTTTGGAGGTTTACGAGTGGCGTTCCCATATCTATTCTGCCCTCACCCCCTAGATGGAAGTGGTCATGGGTTTGGAAATTGCTGTCTAAGGATCTTTAGTTAAATCTGCAGTGCATCTTGTAGATAGTACATATTGCTGCTACTGTGCATTGGTGGAGTGAGTGAAGACATTTGATGAGATTCTACATATTATGCAAAGTAAGACTGGTGTAATATACTGGCATTGGAAAGAAGGTTGATTAGCTGGAAATAAATGTGTGTGTAAATGACTGGCAGGATGTGACAAGTGGGGTTTTACAGGGATCTGTGGTGGGTCCTCAACTTGTCACAATTTATACCAATGACTTAGATGAAGAGATCACCGACTTGGAAATATACCATTGATGAATCAGGATCCTGCAACTTCCTCCCTAATGGCATTGTGGGCTATTTGTACCTATTAGACTGCAGCAGTTCAAGGACGCAGCTCAAGAGCACTATCTAAGGGTAAGTAGGGATGGGCAATAAATACTGGCTAAGCAGTAATGCTCTGATCCCCTGAAAGAATTTTTTTTGAAGCTGAAAATGTGGGAACATGAGTTCTGAGAAAGCAATGGCTGCTGTGGAGCTGAGCACCTCATTCCTACTTTGTCCCCAGTCTTATAGATCTTCTCCCTTCCCTCTACTAGTGGTGTGTCACAAGGATCTGTTTTGGGACCACTGCTGTTTGTCATTTTCATAAATGACTTAGATGCAGGCATAGCTGGATGGATTAGTAAATTTGCAGATGACACTAAAATTGGTAGAGTAATGGACAGTTTGGAAGAATTCAAAGTTTGTGAGAAGATTTGTAGCTCGGGTGCTCGTTGCTGTGGTTCTGTTCGCCGAGCTGGAAGTTTTTGTTGCAAACGTTTCGTCCCCTGTCGAGGTGACATCCTCAGTGCTTGGGAGCCTCCTGTGAAGCGCTTCTGTGGTGTTTCCTCTGGCATTTATAGTGGCCTGTTCCTGCCGCTTACGGTGTGTTACATTTCATTTGCTGAGGGATTGAGTTCTGGAGCCGCAATATCATGCTGCAACTATACAAAACGCTGGTGTGGCCACACTTGGAATATTGTGTACAGTTCTGGTCCACATATTTCGGGAACGATGTGGAAGCATTGGAAAAGGTGCAGAGATTTACCAGGATGTTGCCTGGTCTGGAGGGAAGGTCTTATTAGGAAAGGCTGAGGGACTTGGAAAGAAGAAGGCTAAGAGGGGATTTTATAAGAGACATACAAAATGACCAGAGGATTAGATAGGGTTGACAGTGAAAGTCTTTTTCCTAGGATGATGATATCAGCTTGTATGAGTGGGCATAACTACAAATTAAGGGGTGATAGATTTAGGACAGAAGTCAGAGGCAAGTTCTTTATGCAGAGAATGGTAAGGGCGTTGAATGCCCTACCTGCCAATGTCGTCAACTCAGCCATATTAGGGAGATTTAAATAATCCTTAGATAAGAACATGGATGATTTTGGGATAGTGCAGGGGGACGAGCTGAGAATAGTTCACAGGTCGGCGCAACATGGAGGGCCTGTTCTGCACTCTATTGTTCTATATTCTCTGTAACTTGCCAACCATCAACATGCAGTGATAGTGGGAGAAAATTTGGGAAATGCGGACCTGCCATGCTGAAAATGACAACATATTCCCCAAGTCAGGAAGTATGTGACTTTGATCATAAGACCATAAGATGCAAGAGCTAAAGTAGGTCACTTAGACTGTCCTGTCTGGAAAATATTCTTTTCAATTCAGTGCTTTTTGCTTTTTTTTTTTTTAGAAACTTCTATCTGGCTGAGGAGACATTAGGCCAATCCATGTCTAACAGCTTGTTTGGGAAACTCTACACATGTTTTGACCTCAGTGACCAACTTTACAATAATTGCTAAGACCGTCTAATACATTCTAAAACGTTCAACAAAATACCAAATAAAACACCAAATTAATGTGCTGTAACCTCTAATTTTAACCAATACTCAAAATAAACAGGAACACTTTTTAAAAAAAGTACTCAAAATAGCTATGAAAATTCATTCCCTGGGGTGATCAATCGGAGAAAAGTTGCCCCTGTGGAAAGGATGGATAGACGTGGTGAGGGGTGCTCTTGAAAGGACAGAAGGAGGCTGCAGGACCAGTGAGAAAAATTTTAAATTTGACAATAAGTGGATACTCAGCTGAGTGGGATCCAGGAAAATGAAATAATGAATTGCTTGCAAATGAATCTACAGGTATGTAACAAGGAAAAAAGTAAGTACAAGTAAAGTGAGTATTGGTCCTTTGGAGGGTGAGAATGGAGAGGTAATAGATTATAAAAAAGTGAATAAATATTTTGCTTTTGTCTTCAAAATGAATGATATTTTAAAAAATCCAAGTAATATTTGTGAATCAGGAGGTTGAAGGAAGAAGATCATGGTGAAATTATAGTCACTAAAGAAATGGTATTGAAAACACTGATGGAGCTGTGGGTTGTTAAATCTTAAGGTCCAATGAACTTCATCCTTGGGTTAAGAGCGGCTAATGTCGATGGTGTTATCAATTTTCCAATTTTTAAAAAAAATCCATCAATCTGGCAAGTAGCAAATATAACTCCTGAAATCAAAAAGGGATGGAGGCAGGAAAATGTAGGTGCATTAGCTTAACGTCAGTTGTGAGGAAGGTGTTAGAAATCTGTCACTAAGGAGGTTATATCTCGGCAATTGGAAAAACTCAAGATAATTGGAAGGAGTCAGCATGGTTTAGTCAAAGGAAAATTATGTTGACTCAATTTATTGAAATTCTTTTGAAGGAATAATGTGTGCTGTGATTAAAGGCAAACCTGTTGATGTAATGTACTTTGATTTCTAGAAGACATTTGATGAGATTTCACACTTTGCGCAAAGTAGGAGCGGGGGTAATATACTGATATGGTTAGAAGATGGCTAGCTAGAAAATAAAACGTATATGCAAATGGATCTTTTTCAGGCAGAAGGTGATGAATGGTGTCCTGTAGGAGTCTGTGATGGGCCCTCAGCCTCTTACAATTAATATCAGTGACATCGGTGAAAGCTCACAATTTGCAGAGGGAATAAAGATGGGTATGAAACTGTGATGTGAACCTAAAATATCAAGGATACAGACCAATATAGGTTGTTATTTTGTAAAAGTCTAGAGTATGAGAGAAAATTTGAAGTAGTTCAGTTTGGCAGTAAGAATTTTTTAAAGGTTAGTTAAATGGAAAATGACTGCAGAATTTCGAGGTGTGGGGGAACTCGGTATTCGAGTGCATGAGGCACTAGAAGTTGGTTCGTGGGTACAGCACATAATCAGGAATGCTAAAGAGATGTGTGTGTTTATTACAAGAAGAATTGAACATTTACGACTAAGAATGTTATGCACCAACAATACAGGACATTATTAGTGAGATCACATCTTGAAAACTGATTGTAGTTTTGATCTCAGTTAAGGGAGGATGTTTGGAGATGATTTATTCTATTGATACCTAGAATTAACAAATTGTTTATGAAGAAACATTGGATGGGTTAGGCTTGCTTTCACTGTGTTCAGAAGAACAAGGGGTGTTTTGACTGAAGTTTAAATGATCCTGAAAAGTTTTAACAAGGATGTGGAAAGTATGTTTATTTTGTGGCTGTTCTAGAACTCGTGGACACTGTTTTAAAAATGGAGGTCTTTTTTTTTAGGACAGAAATAAAGGAATTATTTTTCTTGAAGAGTTGTATCACTTCGGAATTCTTGGCATCGGGGGATGGGGGGGGGGTCTCTGAATATTTTTAAGGCGAAAGTAAATTCTTGACAATAGATGGTAAAAGATTCTTGAGAGTAGATGAAAATGTGGAATTTGAAATACAAAGAAATCTTGAAGTGGAGTGGGCTTGAAAGGTTGAAAAGCGTAGTTTTGCAACTTGTTCATATGTTTGTATTGTATGTGAAATTGAGGGCTGTATAAAGTTTAGGAACTACCAGAATAGAAGATATTTTCTAGATCATACTGTAATAAATGGTGTTTATTGTTGATTTAAATCTGAGATTGAGACCCAAGACATTAAATAGGGTTGTACTTGGCTGGTTAAGATATTCCATCTTTGTGCGTAAGTGATGGAAATTCATTAGTTGTGACCCTACCAAGTCTGCAAAAGATGTGTTTCTGATGATGGATTTTCATTTGTGGGAGTTTGTGTAAGGTATTTTGGGGGAAAAAACATTTTTAGATGCTATAGTGTCTAGGAAATTAATGCTGTCCTTATAAATAACTAAGAATGAAAAAGCAGCCTCTGAAAACCACCCATGTTGGAAAAAGTCAGAAATGTAATAGATTTTTAGATGGGAAGGGGTAGAAAAAGAAAAAAAAAGGAAAGATCTGTGCAAGTGTGAAATACACTGATTCTTAAAAATGTATTCAAAAGACATGGGTGTTTCCATGTTAGGCCAACATTTAACATCCATCCTGAATTGGTGAGAGAACTTAGAAACAGACCCTTTAGTCCAACCAGTCCATATCGATCATAATCCCAAACTAAACTAGTCCCACCTACCTGCGCTTGGTCCATATCCCTCCAAACATTCCTTATTCATGGTGCTTATCCAAATGTCTTTTAAACTTTGTAACAGTATCTGTGTCCACCATTCCTCTGGAAGTTCATTCTACACATGAACCACACTGTAAATGAAAAATAAATTGCCCCTCGTGTCTTTTTAAACCTTCCTCCTATCACCTTAAAAAATATGACCCCTACTCTTGAAATCCCCCACTCTAGGGAAAAGACCCTTGCAATTCATCTTTTCTGGGCCCTTCATGATTTTGTAGACCTCTAAAAGGTCCCCTCAACCGCTTGCGCTCCAGCGGAAAAACAGTCCAAGCGAATTCAGTTTCTCCTTATAATCCAAAACCTCCATTCCCAGCTACATACTGGTAAGTCACTTCTGAACCATTCAACTTTATAATATCCTTCCTTTAACAAGGTGAAAAGAAGTGGACACAGTACTCCAGAAGAGGCCTCACCAACGTCTTGTTGAACCTCAACATAACATGTCAACTTTTATAATCAAATGAAGGCAAGTGTGCTAAATGCCTTCTTAACCACACTATCTATATGTGACACAACTTCAAAGAATTATGTACCTGTTATGAAGGTGTAGAAGTGTACTTTACCTTTGAGACTGAAGGACTTGGCAAGCACAACGAGTGCTGGAGACTTTACAATGTAACATTTGGTTCAGAATAGATAGCACTGGCTGAGTTGCTATGAGACAAAAACAAATTTGAATTCGGCCAATCAGTGTTATACCCCAAAAATACCAAATTCCAAGCAAGTTTGAATTGAGTACATTGACAATCTTAAAAGCGTGTCGATGGTAGTCATGATTTGGAGACACCGGTGTTGGACTGGGGTGTACAAAGTTAAAAATCACACAACACCAGGTTATCGTCCAACAGGTTTATTTAGAAGCACTAGCTTTTGTAGCGCTCCTCCTTCAAGTGGTTGTGGAGAATAAGATTGTAAGATACAGAATTTATAGCAAAAGTTTACAGTGTGATGTAACTGAAATTGTATATTGAAAATGACCTGGATTGTTTAAATCTCTCATCTTTTAGAATGACTATGTTGGTTTCAGTTCTTTCATATGTAAATCGCAAAACTTTTTAAAAGTTACACTCTCAAGTGAATTTTAAACAATTGCTGTCATGTCAGCCCAGATAATGTATTGAAGGTGTTAGCTCTCTGTGTGAGGCTGTCTGTGCCACAGTGGTCAGACTAATTCTAATCTAAAAAACTGATTTTCAGAATCTTATATGGATTCATGCTGTTTTTGAGCAAAGTAAAATGTAATTCTGCAAGTACAAATTCACTCCCCAAACGTTTGTGTGTATGTGTGTACGTGGGTGAGTGTGTGTGGTGCAATGGGGTTACCTGTAGTGCGACATGAACTCAAGGTCCTGGTTGAGGCCATTCCCATGGGTGCTGAACTTAAAAGCCAGTGGCACAATCCAATGCTTTTGTGTGTGTAAGACCAGGGAAAGTTGAACAATTGAGAGGAGAACTGCCCAGCCTCCAGCATTTGAAAAGACTTCCTGAAAAATAGCTCTCTTGAAGGTACCTGTGAAGCAGAATCCCCAAGAAGAAAACAAGACAGGAATACAGAGAAGAACCAAAAATTGCCTGGTATTGAGAAGTTTTGTTTTGTAAATCTTAATCGGAGGTTTAATCGGACTAGTATTGTAGAAGGGGAAAGTAAAAGATAGGTTAGAGGAAGGAGTTGTAAATAGTTGTTAGTTAATTATTCTATTATACTTTAAGAAATAAAATTGTTACTTTAACTAGTTCTTGGCCTATTGAATTTTAACAGATTACTATACGGGATAAATCTTTTCTGTGTTGCTGGATTAAAATAAGCAGGACGGTTTATCTCATGTTGTAACAGTACCTGAACCCTCAGGTCTCTGTTCTACAACACTACCCAAGACCCTACTTTTAATTGTATAAGTCCTACCCTTGTTTTACCAAAATGCATTCCAAATTAAACTCCATCTGTCACTCTTCACCCCATTGACCAAATTGATCAAGGTGCTTTTAATCTTGGATAACTACCTTCACTGTCCACTATACCACAATTTTGATGTTATCTGCAAACTTACTAACCGCACCTTCTATATTGTCACTTAAATCATTTATATAAATGGCAAATGAAAGTGGACCCAACACTGATCTCTGTGGAACATTGCTGGTCACAGGCATCCAGTCAAAAAAGACAACCCTCTGCTGTCACTCTGTCTCCTGCCATTAAGCCAACATTATATTCACTTGGCAAGTTTTCCCTGAATCCGGTGTGATCTAACTTTAATAATTAGTCTACCATGCGGAACCGTGTCAACTAAAGTCCAAGTAAACAATATCTACCGCTCTACCCTCAACAATCTTCTTGACGAAGGAGCAGTGCTCTGAAAGTTTGTACTTCCAAATAAGCCTATTGGACTATAACCTAGTGTTGTATGATTTTTAACTTTGCACACCCCAGTCCAAAATCGGCATCACCAAATCATCATCATCTTCTTGGTTACTTCCTCAAAAAACTCAATCAAGTTTGAGAGACACTATTTTCCTCTCTCAAATCCACCCTGACTATCCCTAATAATTTCTTGTATTTCCAAATGCATATAAATTCTATCTGTCAGAATCACTTCTAACAAACTGACTGCCATACAATGGCATTTAAGAGTTGATTGCTGAGAATCTGGAGTCACATGTAAGCCAGACCAAATGGGAAGGCATATTTTCTTTCTCAAGTATATTAGAAAGTCTAAGCCTATCCAGTTTTTCCTTATAATTCAAAGCCTCTATTCCCAGCAACATATTGGTAATGGGGTCTTAAGGTAAATGGCAGTGGTTATATGGTTACCATCAGCACATAGGAACAAAAGAAATAGGAGCAGGAGCTGTTTGACCCCTCAAATCAACCCTGCTATTCAAAACGTGATTGTGCTGATCTGTCCCAGACTTGAACAACTTCTCTTTTGTGCTGGCTCCTCATAGCCCTCAACTCCATGCTTTTTCAAAAATCTATCTAACTTCTCTTTAATTACTTGCAGTCTTCCATACTCCGCAACTCTGCAGGTACATAGTTCCAGATATTCACTACCCTTTGGGAGAAGAAGTTCCTTTTGCAACTCTGTTTTTAATGAGTTCCCCCTTCTTCTGTAACTTTGAGATTCCTCCACTGTAGAAACATTGTCTCAACACTTACCCTGTCAAGCCTTCTCAGAGTCTTGTATGTTTCAATAAGATGTTATGACACAGGGTAAACCCCACCTTGCTAATTTAAACCAGCAACACAGAAAAGAGGTATCCCCGTGCAGTAATCTATGAAAATTAGAGAGGCCAAGAACTACTTAAAATAAAAAGTAACAATATTATTTCTTAAAGTATAACAGAATAATTAATTAACAGCTATTTACAATGCCTTCCTCTAACCTATCTTTTACTTTCCCTTCTATAATACCAACCCGATAAAGCCCCCGATTAAGATTTACCAAAAATTCAAATCTCAAAACAAGGCAGCTGTTGAATCTTCCCTTTGTATCTTCCTCTGGAGATTTTCTTCTCAGGATTTCTCTTTCACAGGTTGTTGATAGATAAATGTACCTTTTAAGAGAGCTGTGTTTCGGGCACTCTGTACATGCTGGTGCCTTGGCAGTTCTCCCCCAACTGTTCAATTTTTCCCAGTCTTATACTCCCAAAGCATCGGATTGTGTCATTGGATTTTAATATTGTCAATATACTAAATTCAAATTTGATTGGGGTGAAATTTAAACTGGCCTAATTCAAATGTGTTTTTGTCTCTAGGCAACCAGCTACACTAAGTGCTGGACCAAAAGGTTACATTTATCTTGTTCAGAACTGTTGGTGCTGTTAGGTAGTTCTGCTAGCTTTTAACTTTCTTAAAGGTATAGTACACCCACATCTTCATAACAAAGAACATCCCTTATTCTTCTACATTTTGATTAACAAAGGCTTAATTTGTTTAGCCATTCTTGATAAATCAACCACTTCATCCCAGGAATCAGATTGGTGAATCTCTTTTTGAATTGTTTTTAATGCCAATATATCATCCCTTAAATGTGGGAAACCAACCTGTATACTGTATTCCAGGTATCGGCGCTCCAAACAGTTTACAATTGTAACAAGACCTCCCTTTTTAAACTCCAATGTCCTAACCATAATTCCATTTGCAACCTTAATTATTTGCTGCACCTGCATGCTAAGCTTTTGTTTCATGCATTAGAATACTGATTCCTCTGTGCTGCTTTTTTTGGAGATTGTCTAATTAAATAATAATCTACCTTTTGATTTTTCCTACCAATATATCCTTGCAAACTCTTTATATCCTCATTGCAACTTGCTCTCCAACCTATTATTTTGTTGTAACATCAGGAAATTTGGATACATTATACTATGCCCCCTCCTCTAAGTGATGAGCGATGGTTGTAAATAATTTGAGGCCCTGTGACTAATACTTGTGGCAGTATATCTACTAGTTATGTCTTTCTAAACTGAAGGAAACTCAGTACATCCAGATTCGTCATCTGTGCGTCATTCTTCTCATTGATTCCTTCCTTTTTGGCCAGAATAAATGTTTGCTGCAACTACTCACCCATTCACCTTTCTTCAAGTCTATTTTCCCAGCCCACTTTAGATAATTCTTTCTTCATACCCCTGCAATTCCCCTTAACTAAGTTGAAGACACTGGTTTGATGTCCTCTACAATGATTGGCACCAGGTGGACCTCATTGACCCAGATTTACAATGCCAGTCCAACACCGGCATCTCCAAATCTATCAAGAATCGCAATCAATAAGAAAAGCTTTGCCTGACCAATATAACCAGTACTGAAAATGTGTTGCTGGAAAAGCGCAGCAGGTCAGGCAGCATCCAAGGAGCAGGAGAATTGACGTTTCGGGCATGAGCCCTTCTTCAGGAATCATTCTGCTCCTTGGATGCTGCCTGACCTGCTGCGCTTTTCCAGCAACACATTTTCAGCTCTGATCTCTAGCATCTGCAGTCCTCACTTTCTCCCAATATAACCAGTAAGTTAGAATCTCCTCAGTTAAGGACTGTCACAGACAGTGTACCATATACTAGTAAATACAAGGTTACTTGATGGAACCCAGCCTCTGTGCAGTTATTTCAGTGGCGATGGGAGAAAAAGTATGTGCCTGAAGAACATTTGCTTACAACTATCATCTTGGAGTTGCGGTAAATCTTTCTAGCATCATGCCTCTATTTGGGAAGGTTGACTCATTTGACCCTGCTGTTGAAGACTGGGTCCGGTATGTGGAATGAATGCAACATTTTTTCCGGGCAAAAGACATTGGGGCAGATGAGAAGCAATGAGTAATACTTATGACTGCATGTGGACCCACAGCATTTTCGGTTATAAGGGGCTTAACTTACTCAGAAGCACCAGACACTAAAAGCTTCTAGGAGTTGATAGAGTTGGTCTAGGAATATTATGACTTCATACCACCTCCAATCCTGAGATGCTATCAGTTTTATTTGGCTGTTAGAGAACCGGGGGAATCCATATTGGGATTTTTGATGAGGTTACAATGACTGGCAGAGGCATGTGATTTTGGGTTAACTCTTAATGTGATTCTGGATTAGTGGTGCTGGAAGAGCACAGCAGTTCACAGCAGCACACGGCGGTGAAGGAGGCCCAGGACCTCCATGTCCTCGGCAGAGTGGGAGGGGGAGTTGAAATGTTGGGCCACGGGGTGGTGTGGTTGATTGGTGCGGGTGTCCCGGAGATGTTCCCTAAAGCGCTCTGCTAGGAGGCGCCTAGTCTCCCCAATGTAGAGGAGACCGCATCGGGAGGAACAGATACAATAAATGATATTAGTGGATGTGCAGGTAAAACTTTGGATGTGGAAGGCTTCTTTAGGGTCTTGGATAGAGTGAGGGAGGTAGTGTGGGCGCAGGTTTTGCTAAGAGAACCTTTGGTTTGTGGGATTAATGACATAATTGCGCAGAAGCGTCCACTAGCTGAAGCCCAACTATACTTCCAATAGGCATTGCAGCTTGCTTTGTCATTAGAAATTGTGTCATGTGGAGCATAGGAACTACAGGGTATGACTATGGAAGTGAACTCCCTCACCTGCCTGATCGAGCTTGGGAGGCACCACTTAAATGTAGGCAATCGTAGAGTCTCACGTAGAGCATGTCCTGAGTAGAGGGTCCCTAAACTAAGCCTGGCCAAGTGGCTAAACCATTCTTTAGGAATTGGGCCAGCGAGCCACTGTATTTGCTGCCCGAATATGAAATTGAAACTGCTGGTGATAATGAGGGAATCAGAAAGGTCATCGCAACAAGGATTGAAACCTTTTTGGACCTGGTGAGACAAGATCAGTGTAGAGGATAGCATATTACTGTGGGGAGCAAGGGTGATTTTCCTGAGTAAAGGTCGCTGCCAGATACTGACTGAACTTCACCAGGATCATCCAGTGATTTCCAAGATGAAGATGCTAACAAGAACCTATGTTTAGTTGCCAGGGTTGGATGCCAATATGTCTGTTTTGGTGGGACAGTGCCTAGAGTGCCAAGAAGGACAAAAATTGCCACCAGCAACAACCCACATTTGTGGGAATGGCCAGGTAAACCCTGAACTTGTTGCATTTTGACTATGCCAGTCCTTTCATGGACTCAATGCTTATGGTCATTGTGGATGCCCATCAAAAGTGGTTGGATGTGCATAAGGTTTGTTCAGCAAACTCCAGAATGATGACTGAGAAGCTGTAAGCATCATTTGCGATAAACGGAATCCCAGAAGTACTGGTCATGGACAATGGGATGTCATTTACCAGCAGAGGATTTGAATATTTCCTCGAGTTAAATGGCATGTGGCAATAAGGACAGCTCCAGACCATCCATTACCCAATGGTTGAGCTGAAAGAGTTGTCCAAACATTGAAGGCAGGCCTAAAGAAGCCACCTAAAGTGTCAATTGATACCAAACAGACCTGGTTACTGTTTGATTATAGGATCACCCCACATGGAATAATAGGGATAGTTCCAGTGGAGTTGCTGATGGGGAGAAGACATCACACCTGGTTGAACCTGATATTTCCACACTTGGGGGAGAGAGTGAAACGGCAGCAAGAGCGGCAATGCTCGCCAAGTGCTGCCTGTAAGCGAGAGACCATTTAATTCAGGTGATGAAGTTTGATGTCGAAACAATAGAAATACCCCTGTATGGGTGCAAGGTGAGGTTGATGCGCGATCAGGTCCCGTGATTTAGAAAGTTCAGGTAGGGGATACAGTCCTGAACAAACACGTAGATCACGTGAAAGCTGTTACCTCGCAAATGGGGCAGGAGCAAAACAGACGTGGCCTTGGAGAATAACACGAAGGTCTTTCAGAAAGCACAGGTGCTCCCCCTCCGTCTAGTGTTGAGGAAACCTCAGACCAAAATGGATGCAGCCTTGATACCGTTGCCATCAGAAGAGGAGGAATAAACTCTCCTGAGACATTCCGGATGCAAGAGATGGGCCACTGTGTGAGGTTCTTTTTTCCTGAGATTCTTACACACTTGATGCAACTGCAATATGCCAACTTCTAAGAACAACAACTGAATTTTATGAAGCACAGTACAGTACAAACTTTCTGGAGGAATTTTTAACACACCTCTCGGGGCTTGTGGAGTTGTCAAAAGCTCTCCCTGATCAACGGAAACAGTCCTTCCTTTATATAAAATCTTTACATCGCAGTTAGTAATGCCCACAAGACAATCCCAGCCATCCCCCCACAGTCAAATGCTACTCAAGACACAATGCAGTGACCTGATCATCTCCAGAAATAATATAATCAAATCTGTTGCAAATCGTTTTTATTTTTGTAACTATAGTGGAGTAGTCAAATTCCAACTGTAATGTTCTTATTGATTTCTAAATAGGGGATGAAAATTTAAGTAGGAGATGAAAATGCAAATGGCTCTGAATAACAGGAGATGATGTGATTTCTTGCAATCTAGCTGTAAGTTAGAGGCATCCTACCTTATCCTCAGGACATTCAATTTCCTGCAGGTCAGCAGTGCAAGTTAACTGTTTAATATCACAACTTTGTACATCCTGCACATGGCCAAGTCAGAGGAACCACAACTGGGGCAAAAGTGTAGCAAGAGAAGCTACAAGTAAAAGACAAGGCCTACATCCCTGGACTTAGGTGGGGGAGGGATGTAGTGATTGGGACCAGGTGGACCTCATTGACTGAGGTTCTTAATTGGAGTTGTTAACCTGGGCCAATCAGGAGAACCTCTGCTTACTAATATAACCAGGAGAGGGATTTGAGGTTTGTCCTCCTCTCCCTGTAAAATGGTTGAACGGTAGGGTTCGGGGCCTAGCTTTGCTGCTCCCCTCCCTTGTAAAACTGCTGTCTTTTGTGTACAGCTGTCAATGTTTTTTGTAAACTGTTTTGTAACTTGTTTAATAAAAAAAAAATATAACCAGGAGAGGGATTTGAGGTTTGTCCTCATCTCCCTGTAAAATGGTTGAATGGTAGAGTTTGGGGCCTAGCTTTGCTGCTCCTCTCCCTTGTAAAATTGCTGTCTCTTGTGTACAGCTGTAAATATTTTTTGTAAATTGTTTTGTAATTTGTTTAATAAAACAAAAAAAACCCAGGAGATTCAACATGGGTGCTGGGGAAAAAAAATAAGCACTACTGCAGTTAAGCGGTAGTGTGGGGGGAAAAAAAGAAAAAGTAAAAAAAAACATGCGATTCAATAAGGGTGCTGAGGGAAAAAAAAGCACTACCGCAGTTAGGTGAAAATGGGTGTGTCAGAGAGAAAAAAATAAACAGGAGTGTCAGAGGTTCAGGTCACTCTGCAAGCTGGCTCTGAGGGAGCTGGATCAATGTCAAGGACTCTCCACGTGTGAATGAAGGGTGATTTGGTGACAGATTACCAGCCTTTGTGGAAAAAAAATAACCAGGAGATTCAACATGGGTGCTGGGGAAAAAAGAAAAGCACTACCGCAATTAGGCAGTAGTAGAAAAAAGAAATTCACAAAAAGAAAAAAAAACCAGGAGATTAGAATCTCCTCAGTTGAGGACTGACTCCCAGTGTACTGAGCATTACTAAATAAAGTGTGACTTGGTGACAGGGCCTGGCCTCTGCGTAATTATTCCACCCCCGCTCAAACTGCATTTGAAATTCTACCCGTTGTGGTCACTACCTCCTAGAGGATCCATAACTGAGATCTCTTATTCATATCTCATTATATATTACTTGATTTTAAAAAAATTCCCAGGTAGGCTCTGTAAAGTAATACTCTACAAAATAATCTCTGATCCCCTTTACAAATTTGTCTTCACTGTTACTCTTACCTAAGGGATTTGTTCTGTCAATATGCTGATTGAATTTCTTGAGTAGCCAACCCATGCTGCAAGTGTGGTCACCGTAGATTGTACTGGAACCCACTGCTACACATACTACAACGGATTGCCTGTCCATCTATCTCTGTTCTACAGTCAGTTCTGATATAACACAATAGTTCCGTTCTTGTGCGATCTCTTATTATAAGAAATTTGCGCAATAGCTATGGCATTTAAACTAATGGGGTTGGAATCACGTTATAGCCAATACAGGTAAGGAACGTTCACATTCTACAAATAACTGTTTAAATTTTTCAATTGTATTAAACCAATTCACATTGACGAAGCACTCATTATAGCAGAACCGACTGTATTAAAATATATAAGACCATAAGACACAGGATTAGGCCATTCAGCTCATTGAGTTTGCTTCCACCATTCGGTCATGGCTGATAGGTTTTTCAACCCCATTTTCCTGCTTTCTCCCCGTAACCTTTGATCCTCTTGGCAATCAAGAACCTATCTATCTCTGTTTTAAATATACTCAACAACCTGGCCTCCACAGCCTTCTGTGGCAATGAATTCCACAGATTCACCACTTTCTGGCTAAAGAAATTTATTCTTATCTCTGTTCTAAAGTGTCTTCCCTTTATTCTAAGGCTGTGCACTTGGGCCCTTGCCTCTCCAACATCTTCCCACCGTCCACTCTGTCAAGGCCGTTCAGTGTTCTCTAAGTTTCAATCAGATCCCCCACCCAATCCTTCTAAAATCTATCAAGTATAGTCCCAGAGTCCTCAAGCATTCCTCATATGTTAAGTCCATTATTAAACAGTTGGGGGGGGGCGGTTACATTCGCAATTTTCCAGTCCTCTGCACTCTCCCTGATTCCAGTGATGCTTGAAAGATCGCTATTAGTTTGGATGTTAAATATTTTAAATGTATTTCTTAACTGTACTCTTCTGCTGTAATGTCTCCTGTAATAATTTATAACTTGGTCAATCAAATGAGACAGAAGAAAAACTCACCAATCACCTACCTGTTTTTCTGTGATGTCACACATTGGCTCTGACATGTTGAAGCAGGGAAATGGCTGACTTGCTGGTTTTTATTTTTCAGTGTGTTGTGCCACTCTCTTTGCTGCCAGTTTCTATTTCCCATTGCGAGTGCCTTCCTCATGCAGGCTCCCTCTTTTTATGAAGTTGCTAATTCAGTACACTTTTACCATATTTCAGAAGCTGCAGTCCCTTATTTCTCCTCTTTATGAAGCAGTTTTATATTCCAGATTTTTATTGAATTCAGATTTCACTATCTGCTGTGTTGACATTCAAACTTGTATTCCTAGAACATTATCCAGTGGTTCTATCCAGTGCTACTATGCCACTGCCTCCCTGTTGATTGATGATAGAAGAGTCAGTCTTCTAGGAGCACCCCCAGCAACAAACATTAGTAATTCTAGCAGTCAATTTGCAATTGTTTCTGATCTGGAAGGAATTGAAGCAGTGTGGTGGAGTGAGGGCAAGTCTGAACAAATAAAATACTACATTTGCATCTAATTTCTCCTTACCTGTCCACAATTGCGCCTAGCAGACAGGGTTGATGAGAGTGGGATCATAATATGAATTTGATTTGCCTTGCTCTGGTGAAATAGCTTGTATTATGAGAAATTTGCAAACCATTCACTTCAAAAGTGGATCGCTTGTATAAAAATCTGATGACCAACCTCCACAGTAACATCCTTTTCTACTAATTCACTGTTCCTTATCAGTATTGCTGCATTTGTTTAGAGTTTCTTTTTGTTTTATAATCTTTTGCATTCTCCTTCCAGTTCTCCTTCTCCACCTTCCCTCAACCTGTCTGTTGTACAGGTGTTTGTTTGCCATTGCTTTTCTTCGCTCTTCTGATGGGGTTGACTCTTACTAATACTTTGGGCACCTACTGGTCTCTCACATGGAAGTGCTCATTTGGCAGATATGAGCCTGGCGAGTAAACACTACTGACCTTTTCTGTCATTGGATAGTCAGAGCTGAATCTGGTGCTGATCATCTTATTTCTGGTCCACACTGAATTGAGATCAGTGAGAGTTTTATTATTCCTGTGTATAGAATCCAATAACTACTTGTAATATGTTGTTCTCTGGCTGACTTTAACCTATTTGTTCTCTGTTTCTAGTTAATGGTGCTGAATAGTAAGTAGCTGTCTATATATGATTATGATGTGGAGGCACCAGTGTTGGACTTCACCTGACAAAGGAGCAGTGCTCTCAAAGCTGGCGGTTTCAACTAAACCAGTTGGACTATAAGCTGGTGTTATATGTAATTACATCATAGGACCACAGAATTGTTAGGCACAGAAGGAAGGCCATTGACCCATCATGTTTGAACGAATTCTAGTATCAATCTCCTGCCTTTTTCCCATATCTGTGCGCACCATTTCTATCAATGCTTCGAATGAACCTACCCCCCACCACATTTCCAGGCAGTGTGTTTACTAGAAAAATCTTGAAGCTTTTCATCTGCAGTAATTAAATTTAATATGCTAATCTGCAACAACTTCATTTATATTGTCCTTTTAACATGTCCTTTTAATGTATTATATGTTATAAATTGTGTTTCACAGCAGCATGAGATAAATGTACCAAGCCATAGAAGTCACCACAGAATTAGGTCCGAAGACCAAAATCTTAGTCAAAAGGGAGGTTTTAAGGAGAGTCTTAAAATCGAAGGCAGAGATGGGGAGGTTTAAGGATGAAACTCCACAGTTTAGGGCCCAGGCTTTACTCCTAGTGGTGACATAATTAAAAGCTGCAATAGATGAGATTATATGGTAGTCCTTTTGTATCGGGCTGAACAACCAATGAAACTTTTTTGTGGTATTAAGTGAGGCAAGATTTTGCTCGGGCCATATGAATACCATGCTTTTCGTTATAATATTCTAAGATTTTTAATTCCTAAATCTGAAGTTAATGTCTCTCTCATCCTTCTGTAAATGATCCCATAGTAATTCAACACTCTGTAATGCACTGTGGTGTAGTTTGGATTGCATACTTGAGATCTGAGGTTTTCAAAACAAACAGTTGCAGAATTTCACATGATGGAGGCATCCTGTGAGAGAAATTCTTAAAAGTGGTGTATTTAAACTATATTCCACATGTTGCTGGCTAGGTTAACATTTATTGCTTAAATATGACTTTCTTATTGAGAAGGTGGTGATGAGCTGCTGCCTTGAACTGCTGCAGTTTGTGTCGGGTAGTTAGATCCATAGTGCAGCTAGGAAGGGAGTTCCAGGATTTGGATCTAGTGACAGTGAAGGGACAGAAATGTAGTTCCCAAATCTGAAGGGTATGTGGCCTGTATAAGTGGAAGTGTGCATGTGGTGGTGTACACATGCATGTGCTGTCCTTGTTCATCTAAATTATAGGGGTCGCAGGTTTGAAAATGCTTTGAAGGAAAATTATTGAGCCTTTGGATCATACAGCATGGAAGAAATGTTCTTGGCCTGTAATATCTGGCCAATCATCAAGCAGCTATCAACTCTAACTTATTTTTCCAACAATTGGCCCATAAGCCTGTATGTTATAGTATTTCAAGTGTCTAGATCATTAATGTGCACTGCAAACTGCACTGAACCCTGTAATACACTACAGGCTGCCAATTGCAGAAGCAACCATCAATGATTACTCTTTGCCTCTTGCCACTAAGCCAGTTTTAGATCTAATTTGTCCAATTGCCCTGGCTATTTACCTTCTAGACCAGTCTTTCCTGCAAACCTTGCTCCTCGTGTACATATAAACATCTTTTGAATTTTCCTTAATTTTACCTGCTGGAGTTTGCTTATTCACCCTCATTACTCTCCTAATTTATTTTCTAAAGCGACCTTCTGCACTTCCTAAATGTCCCTAGTGCCTTCCAGTCTTTTGAACCCTCAGTATTTACCATTAGCTTGCCTGTTTTCCTTCTGTAATTCTGTACATTTATCTTGACTTGTCCCACTCTTCACCTTTCTGGGACCCTATTGGCCCTGCAATCTCACGCATTCCTTTTTGAATTTTACTCAGTGTTCTAGATTTTCTTAAAAGTAACTGCTCCCACTCCACTTTGTCCACATCTGCCTTGTCATAATAAAGTCACCTCCCTATTTCCCGGCCATCTTTGTCCATAGGTGCCTTAAATCTTACTGTGTTATTGTTAGTATAACTGAAATGCTTTCCCACTAACGCTTCTAATGCTTCTACCGCTTGCCTGGCTTTGTTTCCTAAAGTTAGATGCAGTATGACATCTCACACTTGTTGGACTTTGCACAAGCTGGCTTAAAAGGCTCACTTGGATGCATTTTAAGAATTTTGTCCCTTTTAAGCCTTTCATACTTTTTCTATCCCACTTAACATAGAGGAAGTTTAAATCTCCTGTTATTTTCCAAATATTTTTACTTTTGAGATTTTTCTACATATCTGCTCTTCTGTTTTTCCCTGTGTCTGAGGATCTATAGTGCACTTCTAGTAATATGGTTGCCCTTTTTTTGTCTTTGTTGTTTTAAAGTTTTAGCCATGTGGCTGCAATTTAGAAATTTCATAAGATATCTCCCCCTTATTGCAACATCTGACTCCTTGATCAGTACTGCAACACCACCTGTGTATGCCCCCACCCCAACCACCCACTTTACAGTACCTAAAACGGTGTATCTGTTATAGAGTGGGATAGCCACAGGAGACTCCTGCACTACTACCTGTGCTCCTGACAGTCACCCATTTATCTGACGGAACCTGCTGTATGACCACTATCTCGATCTACTAGCCATTACATTCTGTGCCTCTTCTGTGCTCCTCAGTGACTCCAGCTGATCTAAATGGTCTGATATGACATGGATCCAAACTCCCCTCCTGCAAACATAGTCTCCAGAAAAGGGCAACTGTTCCCTCATCTACCACATCTGACAGGAGAAGTGTGCCACTCCATTGACTGCCATAATTGCCCCTTAAAAAAAATTGCTAAAGTAGACTTACCTGAAAGGACCCACACGTTTCTCAAATTCATTGTTTGTAGACAGATAGCTGCTGACATAGCTGGGGGAGCTTATTACATATATTATAAACCGTAACAGAAGAAGCTCTAAGTATAACCTTTTTTTAAAAAAAAGTATCCTTCCCTTATCCACAGTTTTTATTTTCAGCATGCAAAAGAGAACAAAAAATTTAAATTCTTAATATCCGACACTTAGTCTAAACTCCCAGCTACTGAAAACCACCTCTTGCTCCAATCTTCTATCAGTCTCTGGCTCTGAGTAAAGATATGTTGATCCCTTCAACTCTTAGATTTAGCCTTACAAAAATAATGGATCCAGGAAGCTGCTCCTCAGTATTATTTAAAACGCTAATAATGATCCCTTGACAAACCAGTTGCAAAAGTCAATCTGAGTTCTGTGTGCGCACACAAAAATACTCTGTGGAGCCATTGACACCTCGACAAACTCATGGACAGACCTGTCCTGAACTCCCAGTAATGCAATCTCTCCTTTCTCACATTTTCTATTCCTTTTATTTGGACTATAAAAGTTTCAAAAATAATTCTAAAATAGTTTTTTTGCTTATGCTGTAGAAAATGAGGAAGATCACAAGAAAAATCCAACTCTGGAGCAGATGCAAGATCCACACTCCTCCCACCATTTTTATTTAAAAAAACTAGGTTGTATACAAGACGTGCAAAACCAAGCTGTATCAGTATTGTAATTGCACACAGGAAAGCTGTGGGAAATCTAAACTCATTACATTTGTTTAAAAGGTGGCTTTGGCGTATCCTGCCCCTTCATCAATCATGTCTCCATAATAACATTGATATTGTGTTGCAATGTGAGAATTAGCAGCTTCAACACACCTTCGTTACTCAGAAGACCACCTTGCATTAAAATAAATTCCAACCAGCCTAGCTGTGCTCCCTTGTGCCTTCTAAACTTTTCCTAATGTGTCTTCAATCCCTATTCCTTCCTCCTGCCAAATTAGTTTAAACTCCACCTTAACTACCGTGCATCGTCTAAATTATACGAAGTGGCAGCAGTTTTATCAGTGGTGGAGTCAGTGAATGGCTAGTTCAATCAATTTCTCGTCAGTGGTATTGATAATGAAGGATTTAACCATGGCAGTGCATTGAATGTCAAGGATAATTTCCTGTCTTGGTTGAGATGGACATAATAATGGGCTACTCGTGTAGCGTGATAGTTGCCAATTATTGTCCAAGACTGAATGCTGTCCAGATCTTGTAATCCTTCTGATTCACGAAATTTCTAGCAATTGAATCAGGCTGACATTATAAGATGTGGTACTCACATGTTCACTTACAATAGCTTTTTCTGGTATGCAGGTCCTGTCACTGTGCATCTTGGATCTGTAGAATTGGTGCCTTCACCCACTTTTTGTCTACTTTATTACCCATTGATGTTCCAGTGTTTTGTAGTTGCTGCCATATCTCTTGCTTTGGCTTTGTCTTTCGTCATTTTCCTCTGCCTCTTAATCTTTCTCTCGTTTCCACTTTATACGTGTTTATTTTCTCCCTTCTATTTCTCTCTTCCTTTTCCTTTCCTATAATCACTCCTATAATGACACATCTGACTGACTCCAACTCTTGCACCTTGTTGCTGAGCTACTTATGGACTCTGGTCTTTAATTTATTGACAGGACAATCTGAAATGACCAATACTCTTCTATTTCCAGGAGATGGAGAAGATGACAGAGGAGCTGCACATATTGACCAAGGAACAGGATGTCAAGACGGAGATTCAGGTAGGACACGTTCCCTCCTTGTGCCTATACCTGCAGCTTTTCTTTCCAGGAAAACAGAATTCTAGTGGTTAGCTCAATTCTGTTATTATGTTATTAATTTCTAAAGTTTGGAATAGATTTCAGCTTTCATGCAGTTTTGCTTCTTTTCTTGTATAAAACCACATGTTGGCAGGATGTACCTTATGGCTTTAATAACGTGTTCCTTGAAACTGGCTACAGGCTAAATTAAAGAGTTGGTAAAATTGGGTAGGTACCATGAGGTTATGGATTTTCTCTAATCTATTCATCTCCCTGTGCAAGGTTTCCTTGCTCTTGTAGTTGTGGCTGCGTGAAACATACCATGGAAACTCTGAGCAATATTTAAGATTTGTTTTGGAGGTGCTAGTGTTGGACTGGGGCATACAAAGTTAAAAATTGCACAATACTATGTTATAGTCCCAACAGGTTTATTTGGAAGCACTAGTTTTCGGAGTGCTCCTCCTTCATCAGGTGGCTGTGAATAAGCAATATTTAAAGTTTCAATTCATGTGCATAACGCAATAAATAATTAGTATTCTGATTTCGGACTTGACTGCTGATGAGATAATCATTCTAAGAACCTCCAGGTGTACTGAAATTCAAATAGGACTATCCAGTGACTAAGAACTAAATATAAATGAGATGGATTGCTCAAGGGAGGGGTGCATTTGAAGGTGAGCTTCTGAGGGATCAGTTGACCAAAGAATGCAGTTGAAAACCCCTGAAATATCTTTTTTTTTAAAACGTGTTAAGCTCATCAAAAAGGAGCAGAGCTTCAGCTGACATCCATAAATTGCTAACTTTAAGTTATGATTTTCTCTGTCTGTAGGTGTAGTGGCAACAGCTGTTGTGTTCCCAGCATGAGTGTGCAGTGCCTGTTACTGTTGTGGTTTTTCTTGCCTTCATGTTACCAGGCTTGAGGTATAACTTTATGGCCACTGAACAAATCTTTAGACTTCTATTAAACAAGTACCTTAATTTCTTTAGTTGTAGAGTGTAAAAGGCAAGAGGAGTTGAGTTGTCAAAATGCCAAGAGGTACATTATCTTTGACTTTTCACTTATACGCCAGTCTTGTTTGAGGGACAACAGGTGGCTGCCATTCTCTTGCTGAAGAGATCTAATTCTGAACTGAATAGTCTACACTTGTTAAATAAACTAAGGTCTATAGCTGCTGCTTCACAGTTTTCTGCTGTGCTGGTGCTATGCCTGCCACATAGATTGAGGTCAAAAAGCCAATTTTAAAAAATCCCTGTTTGCTAAGGTGTGAAGATATAATTTCTCTCACCAGTCTGATTGATTGTAACCCAGTGAAGCTGGCAGTTGATTTACTGAGGCGAGTGCAAGTGCAATGTAGTTGTCCTGAGTTAATCTTATTTGTCACTGGGACTCGTGATCAGTAGGAATTAGCAGGTTTATTGTAAAGAGGTGAAATCCTAATGGTGTCAATGAGTGTAGGCAGCTGGAAGATGTCATTTAACAGGAAAGTCTTGACATGAAAAGTTCTATGAATTTGTATGCATTCTGTCATTGAAAGTTCAAGATAATTTACTTTTTTGCAGCTATAACTCTTCTGTGACTGACTGACTGACTGACTGCAAGTTTACCAATAGCCTTCTAATTGGATTGTGTTGTACATGTAATTTCAGTTGGAAATACATTTCTGTGTGATAAGGAATTCAACCTGTGCATCCCAGTTTTTTTTAAACTCACAATTAAGCCTTTCTGGAGAAACTGAGGGCTGGAGATCTGAGTTTAAAAGTGTCGCGCTGGAAAAGCACAGCAGGTCAGGCAGCATCAGAGGAGCAGGGGATTCAACATTTCGAGCATAAGCCCTTCAGGACTGTGGAGGGGGAAGGGGGCTGAGAGGTAAATAAGAGGGTAGAGTCATAGAGATGTACAGCATGGAAACAGACCCTTCGGTCAAACCAGTCCATGCTGACCAGATATCCCAACCCAATCTAGTCCCACCTGCCAGCACCCTGCCCATATCCCTCCAAACCCTTCCTATTCATATACCCATCCAAATGCCTCTTAAATGTTGCAATTGTACCAGCCTCCACCACTTCCTCTGGCAGCTCATTCCATACCCATACCACCCTCTGTGAAAGTTGCCCCGTAGGTCTGTTTTATATCTTCCCCTCTCACCCTAAACCCATGCCCTCTAGTTCTGGACTTCCCGACCCCAGTGAAAATACTTTGCCTATTTACCCCATCCATGCCCATCATAATTTTGTAAACCTCTACAAGGTCACCCCTCAGCCTCTGACGCTCCAGAGAAAACAGCCCCAGCCTGTTCACCCTCTCCCTGTAGGTCAAATCCTCCAACCCTGGCAACATTCTTGTAAATCTTTTCTGAACCCTTTCAAGTTTCACAACATCTTTCCGATAGGAAGGAGACCAGAATTGCATGCAATATTCCAACAGTCTTTGTTCAGCAACACTTCATAGGACCTTACCATTAAGTGTATAAGTCATGCTAAGATTTGCTTTCCCAAAATGCAGCACCTCACATTTATCTAAATTAAACTCTATCTGCCACTTCTCAGCCCATTGGCCTATCTGGTCCAGATCCTGTTGTAATCTGAGGTAACCCTCTTTGCTGCACTATACCTCCAATTTTGGTGTCATAGAGGTAGCTAGGAAGGCGGTAGGTAGATGCAGGTGGGGGGGGGGGTGATAGTGATAGGTCAGAGGGGAGGGTGGAACAGATAGATGGAAGAAAGGTGGACAGGTAGGACAGTTCAAAAGGGTGGTGCCGGGTTGAAGGGTTGTATCTGGGATGAGGTGGGGGAGGGGAGATAGGAAACTGGTGATGTCGACCTCTAACTAGACACTGTCCTACCTGTCCATCTTCCTTCGCACCTATCTGCTTGGACCTATCACTACAACCCTCTGCATGTACATATCGCCTTCCCATCTACTCCGCCCGCCCACCAAAACCTCCACCCTCCTATTTATCTCTCAGCCCACCCCCCCCATCCCCACATATTCCTGATGAAGGGCTTATGCCTGAAATGTTGACTCTCCTCCTCGGATGCTGCCTGAAATCCTGTGCTTTTCCAGCGTCACATTTTTCAACTAAGTCTTTTTGTCGTGTCCTTCTGAGATAAATAGAAAATCCAGACTGTTATAGCTGGCCTGTGCTGTTGATTTCATGCTTTTGGTTTTACTTTTCCCTATGACTGTACAGAGCACAATTATCGTTTAAAATTCCCAACCTTACTGAAATTATGTCTCACGTTGGTCCAATCCACCATCTCTGTTCTTTCAGTGAAATTTATGAATAGATCTTAAACATTGGCTGTAGAGGAATAGATTAGCCCAAGCTGCTAAAATAGGTATTTGGAAATTAATTATCTTTGATTCACAGCCTGGTATCCATAGGTTTACTGTTTATTTCAGGAATTTAAATAGGAGGAATTTTTATATGAGATTTCAGATTTCGAAAAAAAAACGAGAGACCACATGCAATTTATAAATGTCTTTCAAGTCTCTGGTAAATTAAAACAACTTTGCAGGCAAGTGATTAGCTGTAAAATGTTGTTATAGCCAAACGTTTTGGCCAATTTTGGTGTTAGATTTCAGTGACAAAAGTTGGCCAATTTACCAATTCTTTCACATCTTTAGAATAATTATTATATGTAATTATCCCATTTTTGCTGTTATCACTATGTTTACTGCCTTACATTGGCTCCTGTTTAAACAACATCTTGATATAAAATTTACATTCTTGTTTTCAAATCCTTCCATGACCTTGTCCTTCCCTATAACTGTAATATCTTTCAGACCCGTGACTCTGAGATAACAGTCCTTTCATTTTGCCCTTTTGTGCATTCTCAATTGTAATTTCTCCACCACTGGTGGCTGGGATTCAGTTTTCTGAGCCTAAACTCTGGAATTCCTTTCCTACGTCTCTCACTGCCCTTCAGCTTGTTTTCCTCCTTTGGCTCACTGACTCTGTTTTACTTCGTATTGAGTAGTGCCTTGAAATGTTTAATTGCATTGAAGGGGATATGTAACTATTTGAGGTTGTGTCAGATTCTGAGGAGCATCATAGCATGGATTTGAGAAGCCAAATGGCTTTCTTCTCTGTTGCAACCATTCCAAGTCTATGCAAGAGCAGTTTAGGTACTTTTGCTCCACTACCATTTCCCTGCAGCCTACAATATTTTTCACATCTTATGCTTAACCAATTTCCTTTTTAAAGCCTTGATTGAATCTGCATGTTTCAACCTTTTCAGGAGGTGCATTTCAGATCCTAACTAACTGCTGCATAAAAATATTTCTGCTCGTGTTGTTGTCCATACTTTTGCCAAACTCCCTTAAATTAGTCTCCTCTTATTCCCAATTCATGCACCATTGAGAAGAATTTCTATCTCTCTAGGCCTCTCAAGGTGTTGAGCAACACCTTGCAATCTCCTCCCCATCTTTTTAAGGAGAATAGCTCCAGATTCTACAGTTGATTCACGTGACCGAAGACCCTTATATCTGGAACCTTTCTCATAAATCTGTTTTTCTCCTTCTCCAAAATCATCATGTCCTTTTGAAGAGTGCAATGTCCAGAAATTGTTGATGCTGAACCACTATTATTACAGTTCTTCATAACTTCCTTGCTTTTTTACTCAATGTCTCTATTTATAAATTGCACGTTCCTACATATCTGTAGTTACATAGCAGCGCTTGATTGAAATGGAGAATGCTTTTTATTATGGGACAGGAATTCAGTTACCAGGATTGCAATAATGGCCACTAGGCCAAGCAGTGGCTTTGTCTTTGAAAGGTGCATCTAGACACAGTAAAATACAGCTGGTTTCTTTGAATTTTTTAAAAACAAATTCCTACAAAGTAGAAACACAACAAAGTCTCATTAAGAAGAATAGACCATTGATGAATCAAACTCCAGAAGTTTCTTTGTGTTAGAAAAGTTACCTAGAAAAATAGCAAATAGGATCCCTCTATGAACAGGCTGAAGTGTGTGAAGGACAATGAGAGAAGCTTAAATGCTATAGTCTAGAGTAGGTGATTTAAAGAGATGTTAAAGAAGTATATAAAATTTAAAATGATGTGCATAAGTTTTACAAAAGCTCTTGTGTTAATCTTGTTCATGTTTCCTTATTTCTGTTATAGGCAGAATGTGAGGATTTTACCCGAGATGAACACGACGACACATCTGAATCCCCCGTCGAAGAGAGCAAACAGTGAGTAATCAATGTGGCTGTGTTAGTAGTTGGGTTATGACATAATGTTTACCACCCATAATGTTTGCCTCTAAAGCAGGAAAGCATCATCTCTTCAGGTGATTTTGTTTTGTGTCAATGTAAATTATTAACACCATGAATATTTGTGGTTGGACTTGTCATTTACTTTTGGATGTGGGCTAGTTCGTGCTCTCAGCCCAATAGTATGGACCAACAGTGGGAATTTTACAGCATCCCTGTCCCACCTTGGAAAGATTGGCAAAGTTCAGGATACACCTTTAGAGCAGTTGTTATTGACACATGTGATTATTAAGATGTAGGAATAGGAGTAGGCCAACAGCCCAGTTCTGTTATTCAGTGCCACATTCTTATTGTAACTCTGTGTGCCTGCCTTGGCTCCATATGCCTTAATACCCTTGAAATACATGGAAACCCTATAACTTTATGAACAATATTTAGGGTAACATACTGTTGGAATAATACTCAAAGGAGACTCCTGGCTTGAACCCTTTTCTACACAGCCAGTCTAACCTATTATCTGATTATGCTTGTGTTTATGGTGCTAAGTGGAAAGACTTTGCAGTCGCAGTGATTTCATCATTGTATTGTGCTGTGCTAACTTGAGACCACGGGATGTTTAATCAGGCCTTTCTTTAGAGCATCATCTTGGCTTCCAAACATACTGTCATCAAATCAGTGACCTCATCATTTAAATAGTAATAATTCTGTGCATTAAAGAGTGAGAGTCCAGAAGTCTGTGTTGCCTGCCTTGTGCCAGGATATGACCCAGCCTTAACAATTCAGATAAGTACCAATGAACTAACCAGACCAAGGGAAGAAGTTCTGCATAGTCAATATGAGGAGCTAGTCACAAACTGAGAAGCAGAGATGCAAAAGTCATATTCTGTGCTACCTGAGCTACATGCAGTTTGGAGCAGGGCAAAAAAAGATTCCTGAAGAAGGGCCTGTGCCCGAAACGTCGAATCTCCTGTTCCCTGGATGCTGCCTGACCTGCTGTGCTGTTCCAGCAATAAAGTTTCAGCTTTGATCTCCAGCATCTGCAGACCTCACTTTCTCCTCAAAAAAAGATTGAGTCATGCATCCGTTTCTCCCAAGTCTGGTGAGGTAGAATTGGTTCTGATTTTTGGAGCACTGGCACCACTGAAGGAAAGTGGGAAGCTGTGTTGATGGGATGGTCTACTCCTGGACCATGATGAGATCAGTGAGCAGCGTTACTAAGGACGCAGAAAGGGTTTTTAACTAAATAATGGGTACAAAAGATGAAATTTTGAATGATGTGATAATTAACCACAAAGTAGAGACCAAGTAAGAGAGACAGAGAGGTATGAACATGGGAAATGATAAATGGACTGTGACCAAAAGATATTGACAGTACAAATCTCAGTGAATCAACAGATGAGATGAGAAGTTGCTAAAATAAAAAGACAAAACCACTGGCTTTGAATCAGAAATCAGCATTTGAAACAAAACTGAACTGAGCACAAATAGAAAGAAACAAACTGTGCTGGTCATCACAGAGACATGGTTGCTGAACGTTATAGTTTAAAATCTAAATTATTGAAGGTTACATGATGTTAAGGAAGAACAGAAAGCTAAGAAAATGTTTTGGAAGGGAGTCTCTCTTAATGGTATTAGCACAACAGAAGAGGAATGACTTAAATTTAGGAAACCAAGTTTGGGTAGAGTGGACAAACGATAAGGTAAGAACTCACTAGTGGGAGAGGTGTACAGGCCTCTAATAGTAAGGATGGAACGAAATGGAAGAAACAATGGTGGCTGATCAGGAAGGTATTCCTTTGTCTCAGTTAGTTAATTAGAAACCCTCTCTACTTTCTTCATATTGTGGCTTGTCAGGAATTGGAGAAATTTTAATTCGTGCATAGACTAGAAAAGGCAAATGGACAAAGGTAACCCAGATGAGTTCATAGAAAATATGCCAAAAAAGTTCTTTAGAGTAACATGTTCTGGACTCAGCCAGCGAGTTAGCTTTATTGTGGAAAAAGATTGATTTTAATTTGTGACCCTGTGGTGAAGGCACCCTGAGCTATTGGCAGCACAAATGATTGACTTTTACATTGTTTGAGGGAGGAGAAAGTGGGTCCACGTTTCACATTTTAAACTTTAAAAAAAAAATATGGTGTGAAGGCGGAACTAGCTAAAGTGAAGTGTCAAATGCAGTTAAGGGAGAGATCAACAGTGATGCAACAGTAGTCATTTTAAAGGATAATTTCAGAATGTACTGAATTGCTGCATTCTAATGAGAGAGAGTGGCTAAAGTATTTGGGGAAAAATTAGGATACAAGAGAAAGTTATTGGTAAATGTGAAACAGTAAGAGTTTTAATGGCTATTTAAAAAAGAGTTAGTGAGCATTGGTCCTATACCAGATTGTGGAGAACTAATAATGGAGAATATAAAGATAGTAAATGAATTGAAACAGTATTTTGCATTGGTTTTGACTACAGAGGATATGAGTAACATAGCTGCACATCAGGAAATGGAAGAGAGGGAGGAACTCCAGATAATTACAATCACCCAAAGTGGTACTGAGCAAATTGTTGGAGTTGTGAGCTGACAGACTCTTAGACCCTAATGAAGCACATCCTATGGTCTTAGAGTGGCGAGCGAGTTAATTGATGCATTAATTAAATTTCCAAAATTTCCTAAATATGAAAAGGGTTTTATTCGATTGGAAACCATTGACTGTAACCAAAGCAGCAATCTACAGGCCACTTAGCATCTGTCAAAGGAAGGTGTTAGATGCTATTATGACTGATTTTAGCAGGGTACTTAGCGAAATTCAAGGTAATCAGACAGTCAATATGAAATGGAAAGCATGGCCGGGTGGCCTACCTCTGCTTCCAGTTCTTATGATCATATGTAATCTTTGAGTATACTGCTTTTAGCGACTTTGAAATACAGGTATATCTTAATCTGTCATATTGATTCAGTGAAGATGTTTTTCTGTGAAACTCTACTAAGGGATTTGATTGGTTTCTGCTCTTCCTGCCACCTTATGTCTGCATATGATGTCAGTTCTGATTGATTGAGATTGGAACAGGTAGAGCAGTGCTTCCCAAACCTTTTCTGACTATGACACCATTTTGAGGCTTGAAAACTGCCATGACCCCTCGGTGAGTGGTGGAGGCAGAAGAGCCGAGCTATTAAAGCAGGGAGGGGAAGGAGGTTCACCATTGCTGCCTTGGAACTTGTAATCACCCCAATGTCAGGAGATCATGAACTGAAGTTTTAGATGCATTGTAGATTGTTGTACCTGATTAGTCCAGTGTTGATTTTGAATATGGAAGCTGTAATTATTGTTTGTATGATGGAAATTTGTGTAGTAATTGCTTACTCATGCTGCCTTTGTTGGACATTGGGCCAACAGAAATGGCCAGCTGTCTTCAAATATATTAGTTGACACCCTTCTCTACCCCCAAAAGTGCCAAGGATTTGAATAGGGTTTGAATTGTCTGTTTCTCTCATACCTTTAATGATGGTATCATTTATGCACATATTCTGTCTAGAAATGAATGAGTCTGTTATGAATTACTGTCAAAGTGAGTGGCCGTAGCTATACTGAAGGGGCTGGTTTGCTCAGCAGTTGTCTCGATAGATAGTCTGTTCATCAGATTCATCCCAGAAGCATCAGCTTTGCTTCCTGTTTGGCTGAGGTAGCAATTAGTTCTGTTTGCCTTGCCATACTTGTTGTAAAAACAATATCAACACTTTTCTGAGATTTAGCAAACAATCACCAAGAACCTGGCTTTGGACAAACAAAGTGAGAAGAAGGTGGAGTGAACACTGTGTTATGTCAAGAACTTATGGCAGCTGATGGATGTCATAAGTTTCATATGAGCTTATGAACAAGTAGCAGGAGCAGGCTGTTCAGCCTGTTAAGCTCAATCTGCCATTCAATAAAATCATGACTGATCTGATAGCAAACTTTCTGCATACCTCGACACTGTCCTGTCCCCCTTAGTCCAAGACTTCTCCACCTACGTTCGGGGCACCACCCACACCCTCCACCTCCTCCGTGATTTTCGCTTCCCCGGCCCCCAACGCCTTATCTTCATGATGGACATTCAGTCCCTATACACTTCCATCCCCCATCACTAAAGCCTCCAAGCCCTCCGCTTCTTCCTGTCCCCCTGACCAAACCAGTACCCTTCCACTGACGCCCTCCTTCGACTGACTGAACTGGTCCTTGCTCTTTACAACTTCTCCTTCCAATCCTCCCACTTCCTCCAAACCAAAGGAGTAGCCATGGGCACCCGCATGGGCCCCAGCTATGCCTGCCTCTTCGTCGGATATGTGCAACAGTCCATCTTCTGCAGCTACACTGGCACCACCTCCCACCTTTTCCTCCGCTACGTCGATGATTGTATTGGCGCTACTTCATGCTCCCACGAGGAGGTTGAACAGTTCATTCACTTTACTAACACCTTCCACCCCGACCTCAAATTTACCTGGACCATCTCAGACTCCTCCCTCCCCTTCCTAGACCTCTCCATTTCTATCTCAGGCGACCGACTCAACACAGACATTTACTACAAACCGACC
>NC_057748.1:2407246-2413182 GCF_004010195.1 Chiloscyllium plagiosum
TGGCCTCCTCCATCGCCAGACCCTGACCACACGACGCCTGGAGGAAGAGCGCCTCATCTTCCAACTAGGAACCCTCCAACCACACGGGATGAATGTAGATTTCTCCAGCTTCCTCATTTCCACTCCCCCCACCTTATCTCAGTCCCAACCCTCAGACTCAGCACCGCCCTCTTGACCTGCAATCTTCTTCCCGACCTCTCCGCCCCGCACACCTTCTCTAGCCTATCACCCTCACCCTCACCTCCTTCCACCTATCGTATTCCCAGCGCCTCTCCCCCAAATTCCCTCCCCCCTACCTTTTATCTCAGCCTGCTTGGCACATCAGCCTCATTCCTGAAGAAGGGCTTATGCCTGAAACGTAGAATCTCCTGCTTCTCAGATGCTGCTTGGCCTGCTGTGTTTTTCCAGCACCACATTTTTCAACTCTGGTCCTCCAGCATCTGCAGTCCTCACTTTCTCCTTATTTGCATCTACCTCTACCACTTTTTCAGGAAGAGAGTTTCAAAAACTCTTGACCTTCAGAGATTAGAAAAAAAATTGCCTTATCTTTAAATTATATTTCTTGTTTTTAAACCCTGACCCCTAGTTCTAGATTCTTGGATAAGAGGAAATATCCTCTCCAAATCTACCTGTCGGAATCCCACTGTGTAAAACTTATGTTTTTCAGTCATCTCTTACCCTTCTGAACTGCAATGGATACAAGCCTAGCCTGACCAATATTTCCTGATAAGACAATCTGCTCATTCTAGATACTAGTCTAGTAAACTTTCTCTGAACCTTTTGCAGTGCATTTGCATCCTTTCTTAAATATGGGACCAATACTGTAGATAGTAGTCGAGATGGGGACTCGCACGTGCCCTGTGTAACTGAAGTATAAACTTTGTACTTTTGTATTCCGTTCACTTATGAGAAATGACATTCTGTTGGCTTTACTAATTATTTGCTGTAAAACTGGTTCAGGGTTCGGTTTATTTTCTCTCTGCCTACATTTGAATCAGAATTCTCTCCCACTCTGCACATTCTTTCCAAGGCCTCAAAGCAAATATAACTCACTCTTCACCCTTCTAACTAAGGGCTTGTAAAACCTCAACCTTGTATCACCTTTAACTGCTACATGATTTGCCTATCTGTTGTCTGCTTAGATTAGATTTTCATTACTTTTGCCTGCAGAGAGAATGCCTATTTCTGTCTGCAAAAGGTCAGGGGAAAAGAGTTGAGACGTATTGATTTGAAATGTCTGGACTTTCCAGAAGAAACAGAGCTGGGCTTTCTTAATGTTTATGGCCTCTTGACTCATTTTCCTGGGGCTTTGTGAACTGGAAGGTCAAGACCAGAGGCAAGTTGTGATTGTCCTCACCCCCACTGAAGCAGTTAGAGCCCCGATCTCCGAGGCTGACATGTACTGTGAGGTACATGTAATTATGCTGACATTTTCTGCCAATTTTAGGCCCTGTCAGGATGTCCTGATGCTCCTTGAAACTGGCAAGAGCTGTGTGCTTGTGCTTGCACTGTTCCTGTTTGGTACTGAGAAGCAGTGTAGACTTTGCTATATCAACCTACTTTAATCTACCTAACTTTGTTGACGTTTCGCTATTTATATCGGTTACTTCATCTAACAAAGTTATTCCTGGATCCTATAAAGATATGACTCCCTCCTCCAGTTGCATTTATGTTTGTGTAAAATTTCATCTTACAGAATCCTTGAATTAACTGTGAGTAGCTGGAAATCTTGACTGTTGCAGGTGCATGTGCTAAATTAACATTGGTTCAATCACAGCATCGGCTAAGTTGTTTGTAAAGCACCAATTCCCAGTTGTACAGTAACGTAGCATTTTTTCCATTGGAGAGTAGAGGGAATGATGAGAAATAGTTGCTTGAATCAAATCCCAACCTATACAAGATTCTATACAGTACAGCTGCTTATCTGAACTAATGCTAAGTATTAGTATGTGGTGCAGCAAACCATATTGTATAAACTGAAAGACCTTGCCTCAAACCTGTAGGTTGATGTTTAGGGAAGGGCATTATTTTTTTCTGAAAAAGTAATCATATTTGTCTGTTTCGCTAAATTGAAGTGAAATGAGTATTGGTGACTGAAGTTGGAAAGGCTGAAAAATGTTTGAAAAAAAAACAAGATGCAGCTGCCCTTTCTGACAAAGGGTCTGCATTTGAAATATTAGCTGTCTTTTCCTTGAAATTATTAGTGACCCTGTCTCTGAATAAGGTATTCTGCTTAACTTCCAATTAGCCACAATTTATTATTTTATTTCCTTATTTCTATTGTATTTATACAATCTTCTTGAGGTTTACAGTCCTACCTGGAAACTTTTATCCTGACTGTTTTCCCCACTTGAAAATATAGAAATTGTAATTTTCTCTCTTAGCTGCAAAGGGGCAACATTTACAGGAATAAGACTTTGGGTAGAAAAATGCAGGAACATTCTTCCACACTCAATTACTAATTGAATAGCGAACCTGAGGAAACCTTACCCTCAGTAATCCTGTTATGCCAGTGTAATGCTGGCTAAAATAGATGAGTGAATTCTCCTGTGCACAATGCCTTGAATTGCATAGGTGAGGTCACAGATGTTTCTTTGTAGATGAGCTGTTAAAAGCAGTGAGTTGTTAAAATGTAAGTTTTGGCAGCTGAGATTCCCAAGTTCAATTATTCTGCAACAACTTAAAATGATTTATTGCTGTTGTGCACTATCTTATATTAAGGTGGACTTCCATACATGTGCATCTTTTAAAAAGTCATAGAAGGATGCATCTCTGAATGGTCATTTAATTCACCATGCCAGCTCTTTGAAAAGGCATTTATAAAATTAGTTTTATAATAAAGTTCAAAATCACATAACCTCATAATCAAATGCTGGATAACATAGTTTAGCCAAGCAACGGGACCTTGTGTTCTTGCCGAATAATCGAATGCTAGATAATTGAAGTTCCTCTGTATTTGGAAGTATAAGCTTTCAGAATGCTGCTCCTTCGTCGGGTAGCTAGTGGGACAGGATCATAGGACACAGAATTTATTTTGGGTTTTACCCTTTAAATATTTATTAATCCCCTTTGAATGTTCACAGTTGAATTTGCTTCTACAGTCCTTTCAGACAGTGTGTTCTGCATCGTTATAACTCACTGTTGATGTTCTTTCATTTTGCTTTGAGTTATTTTACCAATCCTTATTGAAATAACTTAGAGCTCCAATAGATATAACCACTCTCTAGGCTAAGGATTAATGTGGACTGATGCAATATTTAAATTTGTGGAGCAGAATTTAACTAAATAAGATGCTCACTAAAAAAAAAAGAACTGAATACAGCAGAAACCTTTGCTAGAAATTGAGGGAACAGTGTATGTCAGTTTTTGGAGACATCTAAGAGAAAGTTAATTAAGTATACATGAGTGAGAAAAGAATAGATGCATATGTTAAAAGGTGGTTTATGTGAAGATTAAGTGCTGCTATACTCCAATTAGGCTGAATGGCTTTTTCTTCTATGCATTATGTACTGAAACCTGTCCTCTGATTACTGACCTTTCTGGCATTGCTCTGCATGCAAAGAATTGGAGCACGAACTGGTATCCAAGCACTGTTGACACAATTTGGTCCAATGATGGATAACACTAAATCAAGGGACGGTGAGTAATTATGTAGCAGTACTGTGAAAAATCAAAATTTTAAGATGCCCTTTCCAGACTCCACTGCACAACTTTTCAAAGTAGAGATCAGAATACCAAGTGGGGTTACCAGCTTAAAATTTAGGCGTTGCGAACTTCATGACAGCAATGGCTGATACCCTCCTCTAAGTATTTCTCCACCTCTCCCATCACTCACTGAGGGGTCGTGAGAGCTTTCAAGCCTCACAATGGGGTCATGTTGGGAAAAAGTTTGGGAAGCGCTTCTCTACTGTTCAAAGTTCCGAAATTTAAATCTGTTCTGGCCTTTTTAATTTTCTGTTTGGACCACCTATAATCCTGATTGGCATGCAGCCACGTTTACCAGGTACTGTACGTTGCCAATATATTTTTATTTCAGATTTGTTTTTTTTTAACAAAACTTATTTGTTTTCACAAAACATTTGACCGATGCTAATGAAAAGGGTATTCAACTTTGAATTCTTGATATCTTATAGTTCACTGACAGATGAGTATATCACTGTTTAGTAATGAGTAATCAGTGCAGCGAAGGAGGATGAAAGCATTTGCAAATTGATGAGTTTCTTGGAGAGATTGTTCACTTGTCACCTCATTAAATACCTATGTGAGAAAGGAACAGAATACTTGAAACTCTTTTCATAGGCAGCCAAGTAGCTATCAGGAGGGAATTGTTTTGCCCTTATTTTGCATGGCCTCTTTCAAGGCTACAACTGACAAAACACTCCTTTTTTCCTTTCCTAGGAGATTACTGATATGAAAGGATTGCTGTAGAAGCATTTAAAGGCTTTGTAGATTCCTGGCTGTTTGTCCTATGTAGCAAGCACTAGCCAGTCTTGCTAAACATCTTAAAGGAGCAAGGAGCTGGTCATACTTGAGTAAGGTTTCCAAGAGCTTGATGTCAAACAGCTGGCTCTAATTCTGGCCATACAAAATGCATTCTTCACTTACCTTTCGGCATTTGAATGGGACCATTCCCTCTACTGCATCCTGGTCCATTCCTCGATTGTTTTCTGACCCCTCCTGCCTCACCTTTTCAGTACAAGTGAGGGAGATGCAGCATCTGCCCTTGACCTTTTACATTCCCACTCTCACTATCCAAGGCCCCAGATGCTCTTTCTTGGTGAAACGCAATTTACTTTTACTGTATTCACTGCTGCTGATGAAGCCCTTTTTACTTTAGAGTGACCAAATGCAGATTGAGAAGTTGGTTTGTAGAAGAACTCTGTTCAGTCTGCAAGCATGACCTTGAGTTTCTGGTCATCTGGCTGATTTCTCTATCCTATCCTATCCTGCCTTGTTCCTTAAGAACATTGGAAATAGGAGCAAGAGAAGACCATTAAACACCCTGGGTCTGTTTCACCATTCAACTGGATCATGGTTATCTTCTGCTTCCCTGCCATTTTTCTGCATTGTCCCCATGACCTTAACTTCAATATCCTGAAATCTATCTTTCTATCTTGAGTATACTCAACTGAAACTCTGTAGTCCTTATAGGTGAAGATTTCCAAAGAGTCGTCTTCACCTGAGGGAAGAAATTCCTCCTCATCTCAGTCTTAAATAGATTACTTCTTATTTTGAGCTTTTTCTGTGATCGTTGGCCGTTTGTGTGCCTGGCCAATGGTAATCCCCAGGATTTTGATTGTGGGGGATTCCACAATTTTTCAATGGCATTGAACATCAAGGGGAAATAGTTTAAATGTTGGAAATAGTAATAACCGGACACTTGTGTCATGAATGTTACTGCTATTGCCCTTCATTCTTATTTTTATCCCCGACCACTTATGCTGTTCAAAGCTCATGGATCAGCACCTAATCTTTCAGTTTGGCACTTTACACCCTTTGGGAGTTTAACATCTTCAGCTCACAATCATGCCCCCTGTTTGTTTTTTGGATTGCAGCTTTTGTGAATGTGCATTCTGCAGTTTTCCAACTTCTGTCCATAACCAGCGCTCCTCAAACATTCCAGATCCATAACCAGCGCTCCTCAAACATTCCAGAAGATTCCCCTGGCCTCGGAAATGCCATCAGCCATGCGGCTGATGCAACTGCCACCCCCACGCTGATTGATGATGTCACTTCCGCCCCCATCATGGCCACTCCCGTAGCCACTTCCGGCCCTCACATCATCGCCGATGCCACACGCTCAGTGACTTCCACCAACCCTACTGCCGTGTCTGCCACCACTTCCGCCCCCACCAGCGCCACTCACCTGCATTCTGCTGACACGCCCCTCACAGACCCCACTGTCACTATCCCCACCCCCCAGAACCCCGAGGGGA